>NC_055992.1:87790202-88091266 GCF_018446385.1 Zingiber officinale
CATAGGTTCTATTGGTATATTGGAAGACAGTTGCTTTGATATTAAATCTGAGCAAGAGAATGAAAAGGCCTGCCAAAATCCATCCTCCAAAAAACAATTGTCTTGCTTATGCCTACACCACCAACAAATACCATGGATTCTTCAAGAGCCCAATCCTTACTTTGTTTAAATGTGACTTTATGCAGTTTGAATGTGTAAGTACCCCGTGAAAGTTTTGATGTGATCAACCAAGTGAAGTTAGGTCCTGTTATCTTTTAGTTGCCTTATGTCTAAATGTGCAGGAACTTAGGAGCACAAAAAGTCGAGCGAAAACGCAGCTAGTGAGAAGAACGACACGGGAGAGAGTCTACCTGCTCAGTGTGTCTGAGGGATGATGCGCTGCAAAAAAATACACTAGCGAATGAGAAGAAAGCGCGCGACATTTCTAAGGGATGAGAAGCCAGATCAAAAGGTTCCTCGAGAAGACCGAAAAATGAGTTCAGGTGAGCCCTATTTTGGATGACCGAAATCACCCAAGCGAGCGAAGCCGAAGCGGACTTCCTGGATAGAAAGTTAACACTGAGTTGATTGGAGTCTGGGCACCTGGAGCTATTCCGGGCTCCCAGACCACTTTGGTTGGGGCAAAGGTGCCTCGCCGAGGCATCCTTGTTCGAATGTTGTCCGAGCCCTCAGAGTTGTTCCAGGCGTCCAAACCAGATAAAATATTATATTTTACCCGTTGTGTAATCGTTTGCGAGGAGATAAGATTTGCCATGCTAGGGGCGCCCAGAGAGGGTCTAGGTGCCCGGACTATGCCACATCAGCACACGGTTGTTTTCAACCAGTGGACTATAAATAGAGCCATGTTCTTCTCCTTTTCGAATAACACACTCCGTACTTCAAGTTCAATTCAATTCTTCACTTTTGAGCTTAATTTTCATATATGAGGCTTCTCTGCTTTCGACGTTTTGTTCGAGAAGGAGATTTTCTTACTAAGGCTACTTTCCATGGAATAGCAATCCTCTGATTGTCAACCAAGTAAAAATCTTGCTTGCCTTGTACTTATTTTGATTTTATTATTCTATTTAATTAACTGTGTAATTATGTTAAGCCTGATTATTTGAGAAATGTATTGGTTTGTTTTATTGTGTAGAGCAATTCACCCCCTCTTGCCGGCCACAAGGGACCTAAAATTAGTATCAGAGCAAGGTCGTCTCAGAAGGACTAACTGGCAATTAAAACAAAGGCAATGGTCGTAATAAGCATCCACCCGTCGAAGTTCGAAGGAGACATCTCACACTGGAAGAAAAAAATAGAGGTATATTTTAAAATCGATTTTGATATATTTTTAATTTTGAAAATAGTTTTACAGTACCTATAAATAATAATAGCGAGTTGAAAAAAGACGAACACTAGACGAAGAAGGAACAAGCTGAATTTGTAACAAATGGAAAAATAGAATTCCATCTGTTAAGCGCGTTGTCATCACAAGAGGCAAACCGAATCGAAGTCTATGAGTCTATAAAGACCTCTAGGAAAAATTTCTAGAGCTTCACGATGGATCATCAGAAGCCAAGCTCGCAAGGGGAGATCTACTTCGGAACCAACTGGCGAATCTATGACTAAAGAAAGGTGAAACAGTTCCTCAACGGCACGCCAAGCTAAAGGAGCTAGTCATTGAACTTACAAATCTCGGAGAAAATGTAACGAACCAAGATTTGTTAAGGTATGGCCTTAATGTTTTTACTAGAACACCTGAATAGTCAACCCTAGTAGATGCATATTATATCTCTAGGGACCTGGAGGTAAGTAATTTAGAGAAATTATTTTCTACATTTGAAATACATGAAACTAGATGTGCATATCTAAAGAAGGAGTCCAAACAGAATATACCAGAGTCTGAAACTTCTCTCGACGATAATGAAATGACATTTATGGTAAGGAAGTTTAAAAAATTCTTTAAAGCTAATCAATTCAATCAAGTGCAGGCCAAAAAAAAAAAGGAAAAGGAGAATGAGATGTTATCACTACAATGAATAAGGACACGTCAAAGACAACTGCCCAAAATTGAAGAATAAAAATAAGTACAAGGACAAGGGTAAGGACAAAAGACTAACCCTGAAGAAGCACAAGAACCTAAAGACGACATGGGATGAAACCTCAGAGTCAAAAATTGAAGCTTACACCAGACTTGCGCTGATGACAAGTCATGAAGAAGATGAAGAAGCAAGCTCATCCAAGATGAGCACTAAGAGCATCGATGAAGGAGGAGTAATGTTAGAAGAAAGCAACACTACAAGGGAGCATCAAATAATGAGATCGATAAGGAAAGTCAAAAACGATCTCTACCTTCTGATAAATTATTTAAATTTATAAAAATACTGTCAAAAAATTCTTGTATATTAGAAATTAAAAATGGAAAATTTAAAAAGGAAAATGAGGAATTAAAAATAAGCATAGCAACATCTTGTCGATTAGAAGATTTCAACAAGATAAAAATTAAAAATAAAAAATTGAAAGTAGAAATAGAAAATTTGAAGAATTATGCATGTTCACATGTTCAACAAAATAGAAATTATCGAGCACTTAATTGATATTTTAGATATCGTAAGGGCTAAATTAGAAAATTATCATCAAAATATAATCCGAACAAATTTCTAATTAATCCAATAGGTAGAAACCTATATTGGGTTCTAAAATCATATTTAAACTAAAAATAATTATACATGCTTTATTTTAAATTTGAATTCATAATTTTTACTTAAAATTGTCTAACATTTGTCATATGATTTCTTTTCAAATTAATTTGATATTAATTTTTACCAGAAAGAGGGTTTCATTACTTATCAATATAAAAAATTTCAAATTTTTTGTATCGTTGAATTATTTTTTATGAAGTTTTTAACAAAAAATTATATTTTTTAATTTAAAAATATTTCGCAGCTTTATTTTTGCAAACTTTATTATTCTATAAAATTTTATCATGTTTTCTATACAAGAAAAGATTTTCAAACTTTTTTAGCCAATTATTGAATTTTCTATAAATTATTTATCCAAATGCTAATTTTTAATATAAAAAATTCTTAAAGATTCAATTTTTAAAATTTATTTTTTTTGCAAAAAATATTTGCTCTATTAGATTTTTTAAAAAAAATCACGATTGTTTGAGTTTAGAAATTATTTTAAAGTATATTTTTTTTAGAAAATACAACCTTATGTAAAAAATAATTTATTATTGCTTAAATCAGTTTCATTTTTTCATGCAAATTTTATCACAACTTTAGATATGTCAATTAATTGTTATAAAAAAAAAATTTATAATTTTTGAGAACTTAAAAATTATTTAAAATTATTTTTTTCAAAACTAAATAAATCATAAAAATCATATTTTCAAACTTTAAAATTCATTTTTTTTTAATGATCGACATTTTTTTTACCCTTAGAGGTTAATTCAAATTCATTTCCAAATTGTTTTCCAATATTTCCACTATTTTTAATTTGATCAAAGGGGGAGAGTTAAAGATTAGTCAAGGTGAGGGTAATTTTATTTTATATTAAATGTTATTAATTCCATATTAAGTATTTGCTATTTCACTATTATTTATTTTTTATTTATCCTAACTTAACTTGGGTTGCTCACATCAAAAAGGAGGATATTGTAAGTACCCCGTGATAGTTTTGATGTGATCAACCAAGTCAAGTTAGGTCTTGTTGTCTTTTGATGTCTTGTGTCTAAGTGTGCAAGAACTTTAGAATACAGGAAGTCGAGCGAAAGATACAACTGGTGAGAAAGATAGCACGGGAGAGAATTAATGAGCTTGGTGCGTCCGAGGGACGAGGCGCTGCGGAAGAGTATGCTGGCGGACGAGAAGGAAGCGCGCGAGGTTTCCGAGGGACGAGAAGCCGTAGTGAAAGGTTGCTCAAGAAGGCCAGAAAATGGATTTGAATGAGCCCTATTTTAGATGGCCGAAATCACCCAAGCGAGCGAAGCCGAAGCGGACTTCCTGGACAGAAAGTTAACTCTGAGTTAACTGGAGTCAAGGTACCTGGAGCTATTCCGGGCGCCCAGACCACTTTGGCCGGAGCGGGGGCACCTCCCTAAGGTGCCCTTGTTCAAAGGCGGTCTGAGCACCCAATACTGTTCTAGGTGCCCAAACCAGATAAAATATTATCTTTTACCTATTGCTTAGCTATCTGCAAGGAGATAAGATTTGTCATGCTGGGGGCGCCCGGAGAGGGTCCGGGTGTTTGGACTGTGCCACGTCAGCAAACAATCATTTTTGACTAGTGGGCTATAAATAGAGCATTGGTCTTTTCCTTTTGAACAATATACTCTGTACTTCAAGTTCTATTTAGTTCTTCACTTTCGAGCTTCATTTTCGTGTACGAGGCTTCTATGCCTTTGACATTTTGTTCGAGAAGGATATTTTCTTATTGGGCCTACTTTCCTTGGAATAGCAATCCTCTAATTGCCAACCAAGTAAAAAGCTTGTTTGTTTCGTACTTATTTTGATTATATTATTTTATTTAATTAACTGTGTAATTTTTGTGTTGAGCCCGATTGTTTGAGAAAAGTATTGGTTTGTTTTATTGTGCAGAATAATTCACCCCCTTTGCCGGCCGCAAGGGACCTACAGAAGGGACTGATGACTTTTATGCACCACGTAACTGTATTAATATGTCAAAGTATTGAATGCTCACCATACCAAGTTTTCCATAACATAAGTACACATAACAAGTACAACAGAAGAGTATACATAAATAGTTTTCCAAATTGTATACACTATATTATCTTGAAATAACAACGTAATTATTAACTTACTTGCAAACCATTATATTTCACACATCACATACAATATATTACATTGACACTAGAAGAAAATGAAAAGAAAAATCAAAATAAAAAGTAGTGCACATATAAAACCAAAACAACAACAAACTAATTAGCCCGCCGGACAACGGTGTGTGCTTGATGGTCTTGCTCTGTAACCCACCTGTGTTAGATTCCATCACCCCTTCTACTGCTACGTATTGTTCTAGCGCATGTATATGGTGAGGACAAGCTTGTGAGCTACAGGTTGCCTACAACATGTGTGTGTAATGACGCATCCTGTTGTGATTGTAGGATGCTTGAATTTGGGAGGTAGTTGATGTTGGGACCGATGTGTCCACTAGAGGGGGGAGTGAATAGCGGCTCGTCGCGCTTGCTTGCTTCGTCTTGATGATGATATGCAGCGGAAATAAAATACAAGACTCACACAACGCTAACAAGTAGATTTACTTGGTATTCACCTCAAGAAGAGTTGACTAATCCAAGGATCCACACACGACATACTCCTCTGTTGGATCGAAAGCGCTAGAGGGGGGTGAATAGCGCTCGTGGCTTTCACTCTTTTCGAATTCGTAAAACTATCGAGTTATAAAGTAGCAGAAATAAATAAATAAAACAATCAACACACAGAAGCACACCAAGATTTACTTGGTTCGGAGCCTAGGGCGACTCCTACTCCAAGGCCCACGCTCGTTGAGCGTTTACGTTGGGCAACAACTATAATCACGAAAGAGTATTACAAACTAAGTACAATTATGAACTGAAATAAACTTTATACCGACAACAACTAGATTGAAACTGAAGCTCCGAGTCATCGGGATGTCGTTGCAGCACTTTGGGATTGTCTCGTAGGCAGCTTGTAGCGTAAGGATTGCTTAGAAATTGTTGTACCAAGCTGCTGGTCGAAGTCCCCTTTTAAACAGTGCTGGAGGCACCTCCAAGCTTGTCCGAGGCGCCTCCAGGCCGTCAAGTCGCACACGTGGATCAGCTCTGATCTGGTCGCACCTTATCCCACTGAAGGCACCTCCAGGCTGCTCCAAGGCGCCTCCAACGCCTGGTCCAAGGCACCTCCAGTGACCTCCGAGGCGCCTCCAGCGTCTTGGGATAGTTGGCTTCGGCTAGCACTCGAGGCGCCTCCAAGCCCCATGGAGGCGCCTCGGACACTGTTCATCCGAGGTTAAAGATGCTCCTTTGTTCCTGCAAATTGTGTTAGTCCCAAACACAAACCCTGCAAAACAAAGTTAGCACATGGATAATATGATAAATATACTTGACAGTCGTCAGACTGTCCGGGTCTGATTTCGGATTTCCAATCGGAAACCCTAGGTCGACCCGACGCCTACTGTTCTCTCTACGGGGAACGCGTCCTCACCTACTCCACTCAGGAGATTTACATGATGCCAGTGTGATCCTCCAGATCGACTGGGCTTTTGCTCAGCGTTCGAAGCTTCCGGACTTTCTGCTGGACTTCCACTTCCCGGCCGGTCCAGTCTTTCACCTGGTTCGCGACACCAGGACTTTCCACCTAGGGTTACCCACCCTAGGACTTTTGCCTGAAGCTCTTGACCCGCCAAGACTTTCCGCATAGGGTTACCGCTCCCTATGACCTAGGGTTACCACCCCCTAGGGTTTTTCACCTGCTTAACCGCAGGTAGGACTTTCCTAAAACACTCAATTAAGTGCATTAGATCACAAAACAACTTAACTTTGAATTCCTTTGCCATTATCAGAACAATGGTCGATCGTCGGATGCTTCCCGCACCAACATCCTCCACTATGAAATACTCCTTCTCGGTCGTAAACGAAGGGGAGAAGCCTCGTACAAACCTAATCACACAAATACAACTCACACAAGAAGAGAAATACAAAAATACAAGTGAAAGCACACTCTTCTTGCTTACTTGTTGTGTGTTGTTGTTGTCTCTTGAATCTTGGAGATGCACTCCAAGAACCCTCAAGAACTGGCAAGAAACTTGGAGGAGATCACTGGTGAAGATCGCAGAAAACCGCAGGAGAAGAACGCAAAGTTTTAGCGAAGAAAACACTCCACCCAGGTTTTATACAGTGCTCCCAATTGATTGAATTCATCCCCAATCGATTACCATGTCACATCCGCACAATTCCAACCGTCCATCACCTGCAATCTACTTAACGGTCACTTCCCAATCGATCGACCGATCGATTGGGACTTCCTGAATCGATCGCCCGATCGATTCAGCTCCTTTCTGTGCTCTCACGATCGCGCGAGAACTTCTGCTGCCCAATCGATCGACCGATCGATTGGGAAAGCTTCTGTGCTCGCGATTTCACATCTCAATCGATCAGTCGATCAATTGGGCCTTCCTACAATCGCAGCACAGTCCAATCGATCGATCGATCGATTGGACCTTGTTCAATCGATCACCCGATCGATTAAACACTCTGAACTTGACTCAAACTCAAGTCCAAAGTCCCAAACCCAACTCCCGGTCAACCGTGACCTGTTGGGTCTCCATACCTAGCATTTGGCCATACCCGACCAACCTCGAACTAGCCTTCTAGCCTCCTCCATCAGCCTTACATCCCTCAGATATCTCCCCATCCTTCACGTCTTACCTTCAAGAGCTTCCTTCGGCCTCATCCTAGTTGTCGGGTTCTCCTTGCCAAGTCACACTAGAGCTTACCTTGCCAAGACCACATGCTTGGACTTACAACCTTTTCCAAGATTACACTTGGACTTTCCAAATGCCTGGCTCCTCACCAGGACTTTCTCCTTGCCAAGATCACACTTGGACTTTCCAAATGTCTGGCTTCTCACTAGGACTTTCTCCTTTGCCAAGATCACACTTGGACTTTCCAAATGTCTGGCTCCTCACCAGGACTTTCTCCTACCTAATTCCTCACTAGGACTTTCCCGTTGCCTGGCTCCTCACCAGGACTTTTCTCCTTTGCCAAGATCACACTTGGACTTTCCAAATGCCTAACCTCCAGTTAGGACTTTCCCAATCAAGTTTCCTGTCAATCTTGACCTACTTGACTTATATTCTCATCAACTTGGTCAACCTGTTGACCATCTCCACAACTAGACGATTGCTCCAGCAATCTTCTTATATTGTCAAACATCAAAACTCAAATCCCGACTCAAGGTTAGTCAAACTGGTCAAACTTGACCTAGGAAAATTGCCCCAACAATCTCTCCCTTTTTGATGTTTGACAATACCTCTAAGTTAGGTTAAATCCCATAGTCTTAACCTCTCCTTTATACCAAGGCTAATTCTCATAGCCTTAACCTCTTCTTGATCACAAGGCTAAATCTCATAGCCTTAACCTCTTCTTTATCACAAGGCTAAATCCCATAGCCTTAATTCCTTCTTTATTAGAGGGCAAACTCCCCCTTCTTGGGATGAAGGCCTAACTTGACCTCCAATTCTCTCCCTTTGTCACACATCAAAACCAGAAAATAAACTCTTCTCTATAAGAGTTAACTCTACGTTGTTAACAACCCCACAATGAAGATCTCACATTTTTCATTGCCGACAAAGCTCCCCCTTGAGCTCTACTTCACTTCACAATGCTCATCCTAGAGCATGCATCAACTTCCCAATGAAGGTCCGATCCCCTTCATTAACCCAATGCTCCCCCTTGAACAGTAATCTACTCCACACTGCTCATCCGAGAGCATTTATCATCCTAGCAACGAAGATAACCAATCTTCTATTGTCCCCCAATACTCGACCCTGAGTGTTATCCATCACGAAGGTTTAACCCCCTACCAAGGTCTTTGAAATTAAATTGTCATGCATTTAAGAAGTAGCTCCCCCTAAAAATATGGTCAACCTTCTGTCATTGCACCAACAATGACTTGGAGTTCCTAAACAATTAGGAAAATCAAAACTTGAAGTTTTGAGGTTCAAAATTTAATAATGAAACTAAACCTCCAACCTAAACTTCATCTAAGTCTACCTTAACCAATCCATATTTGCTTTCAACATGAAAGCTCCCCTAAAATGTATACAGGTATATTCCAAAGGTTTAGAAATGGTTAATAACCCTTGAAAACCAAGACTTGAAGTTTTGAGGTTCCAAAATTCGAAATTGAAACTAAGCCCCATCCTAAACTTCACCTTGATTTATCTTAACCAATCCGTACTTGTTTTCATCAAGAAAACTCCCCCTAAATGTATACAAATGTATTCCAAGGGGTTAGGAATGGTTATTGGAACTCGAAGTGACTTGAAGTGCTGAAAATAGGTTTTTCCAGCCAAAATCAGATTTCCCAATCGATTGAAGTTGGGACTCAATCGATTAAACGCACTTCGATCGATCCACTGATCGATTCCACACGCTTCTGTGCATAGAAATTCCCTCTGAATCGATCGACTGATCGATCCAACCTGGGTCAATCGATCGGTTGATCGACTCACTGACCTTCTGTTCGCGGGAATAGGCTTCCCAATCGATCGACTGATCGATTGAAACCATCCCAATCGATCGATTGAGTTTCTGATTTCCTAAAATTCAATTTCAATGAAATTCAGAAACTCCCCAAAAATTCTACAAATTCTAAAAATCATGAAAACACATGTAGACATTATTTAGAACATACTTTATCAAGGAAAAATAATTTTTTATGAAAATACTTTCTACTTTCAAAGATTGACACAAATTTGAAAACTTCAATGTTTTCTTCTAGTTTGTGTTTAACTTTTCAATGATGAGTACTATCAAAAGATAGTCTTCGCCAAGGTTTTTTAAAAGTATTTTAAAATGATTTTCAAAACCAATATTCAACCATGTTCTTTGGGCTCAATGCACATGGCTTGTACATTAGCTTTCCCAATGATCGGAAGACACATAACTATATGTTTTGATGAATCTAAAACTCAACAAGATGCACTAAATCAATATCTTGAGTTTTGTTCACCATCCTAACATCTCATTTGTATCTAACGTGTATTAAAACACATACAAGTCACCTTATGGTCCTTTGTGAAATGTATATTTGGTTTTACCCTAAACTAAGGGATCATGCATATCTATCTAGGTATTATAAGATTTATGATCATCCACCTAGGATGTCACTTGGTATAATCCTACTTTTTAGGATATTTACCATTCATAATAGATGTCATTTGTCCTTAATAGCAAGGAAATTAAAATAATACATGATGTTATATGGCATACATCAAGATAAGCAATTTTTCAAAAGGAAAAACATCCTATTGCTACATGATATATGTGTTG
Source organism: Zingiber officinale (assembly GCF_018446385.1). NCBI lineage: Eukaryota > Viridiplantae > Streptophyta > Magnoliopsida > Zingiberales > Zingiberaceae > Zingiber > Zingiber officinale. The sequence goes on from NC_055992.1 coordinate 87,800,236, forward strand.
GATCGTGAAGAATCGATAGAGGGGTGAATATCGAAAAACGTTCGAAGGCGAGTAGGCACAGTGGAAAAGAAAGAATAAGCCAAAGAGAACACAAGGATTTACTTGGTTCGGAGTCTTTGGCGACTCATACTCCAAGGCCCGCACACGAGGGTGCTTTCGATGAGCAATCACTATTAATTCGAAAATAGAATTACAAGATTAAAGTACAGGAATTGATAGAAAGAAAATACCGACAAATATAAAACAATAGAAAGGAACAGAGCTTTGTCGGAGTAGCGTCGCAACGTCGCAGGAGCACAGGAGAGCAGATCGTCAATTCTGAGTTGTGTGTTGAGCTCCGCCTTTGACCCTCCTTTTATAGGAAGCTCGGGGGGCCTGGATCCCTTCCGGGCGCCCTGGTGTGACGTAGCAGTCCCAACCAGCGAGCTTCACGTGTCAACGCCGCGTCTTGGATAAAACTTGCCTTCGGGCGCCTGGATCCCTTCCGGGCACCCCGGACCCCCTTTCTACAGAAGCTCCTTTTCCTGCAAGACAAGGTTAGTCCGAGATAATGTATATCCTGCAAAACAAAGTGTTAGCACAGTTTAGAGTATGACTTAGATTCCATTTTTCCGAGACCGGAATCTAGTCAAGATCTCGACTTAGAGTTCCGAAATGGTTCTAAGTCGGATCGGCGCCTAAGTTCCCTTCCTGGGAATGCGTCCTCACAGTCACTCCCTTCCAGTGACTTACCTTTAATCACCTGTCAGACGTCCAGTCAACCCTTCGACCAGTCTGGACTTCTCGCCAGTTATCCGGTCAGCCCGTCGACCTAGCTGGACTTTGTGCCAAGCGTCTGGTCAGCTCGTCGACCCGCTTGGACTTCTCGCCAGCTATCCGGTCGGCCCGTTGACCTAGCTGGGCTTCGTGCCAGACATCCGGTCAGCCCGTCGACCTGTCTGGACTTCGCCTGCACACTCGATCAAAGTATTTAGATAACAACAAACCTAACTTAACCTAATTTGTCATTCATCAAAACCTGAGTTAGACCGTTAGTGCTAACCGCACCAACAATCTCCCCCTTTTTGATGGAATGACAACCTAGTTAAGTTAGTGAAAAAAATATGCAAGTAAAAAAACAAGCATGGTTTTTTAAGGTTTAAGTTAGTTCTTAAATTTGACATTTTGTTGCTCTAACTTAACCACCTATCCCTCCCCCTTTGGCATTCATCAAATCAGGACATGAGTCAAGTAATCAAATAATACAGAATACAAACAAAGTAAAAGTTGTAAGAAATGATGTTAAGTTAACTTGGGGGAGTTTAAATTTTAACACATAGTATTTTAGCTTAACTTTTGTAAAATAACTAAGTTTTGAAAGTTGGCTAATTTAGCAACATAACTTAGTATTTAGAACATTTTGAGTAATTTTGAAAAATAATAATTTGTTTTTGAGTAATCAAAAATTAAGTGAATTTGCAAATTCAAGAAAAATTTAGAAGCCAATTTTCAAGTATAAGTTTAGGAAAGCTAAGTTTAGATAGTCTAATTTTCAACCATAAGTGTTTAAGTTCTGAATTTCAAAAAAAATAATAATAATTTTCAAGTTAAGTTTCAACTTTGAAGCACTTTACAACCAAGAGTTTTCAAAACCAAAATTTCAAAACTAAGTTTGAAAAGTCGACCTTTCAAAACTAAGTTTGCATAAGATTCAATTTTCAAAAACTTAGTTTATAAAATCTAGTTTAAAAGCTTAGTTTTATAAAAGCTAGTTTTTAAAAATAGATATATCAAATTAGATTTCTAATGATCAGATTTTAAAAAGAAATTTTAAGAGAGGACATTATTTTTAAAGCTCAGAAAATAAGTTCATTTAATCCTCCCCCTAAAGCTGACATTCACAATCTGTCTAACTAGTTAGTTACTTACTAACTATCAGAAGATAGTATCTTTCACTTGGTTAGTCAAGTTAAGTGTATTGTAACCAGTTAGCGTTTGACTAAACTGAATATCTTAACTTGATCAATGTTTGTTCTGTATTTAACGTCCAGACTTATGTCGATGCACTGAAATAAACATCTTAAGTCCAGGCAATCTACTTATGCATCTCACCCCTTTCTATGTTTGTCAATCACAAGCAAGGTAAATTTAGGGTGTTGGTGAGATGCTCAAGTACTAGTCCTAGGGGAACATGATTTCTAAGGGATTTTTCTAATCTAAGGCTGAAATTATTTTGAAATTCTAAAAGTAGGGAAGTTTTGAAAAATAAACAATTTTAACCTAGAATTTAAAACGCTCATTTTGAAAGCAGTTTAAATTTTAATGATCCTAATCTTCTAAATTAAAGCAGAACCAATCAAATCTAAAATGATAATCAATAGATCAAGATGTACTACAAGAGCTGTAATAGAGTCATAACAGAACTATATAGCAGTCACAACTACTGAGATGATGAAGGAGGTGGTCCAGAACCCAAAGAACGAAGTAGTGTCAACAGCTCAGTATGACGAGTTTGGTCATCCTCTTGTAGGTCTTATCGTAGGTCGGAGATCTCCTGCCGCACATCTCGTCGTAGATCGGAGACCTCCTGTCGCACCTCTCGTCGTAGGTCGGAGACCTCTTGTCGTATGTCTCATTGAAACTTGGAGGACTCCTGCTGGAGGCTTGACATAGCTCTCTCTAGTCCGGATACTCGATCGGCTAAAGTGCGAGGAGCGGGATGTGGTGCTCGAGCTAGTGGTGGGGCAGGAGCGGCCTCGTCAGGAAACAGTGCGAGAAAAAACTCATCCTACTTTGCCTCCTCCTGCTGGCCATCCGGATCGGGCTGGTGTTGTGCCCCCCTCTGCCAAGACATGATACCCTCATCATCTATATGGACATCAGCTAGGGAAAAGTTCCTAGCTCCTATAACGTCAAACTCGGTCATAGGGCGAATATCACCTCTGGTGACATCAATGCCCAAGTAAGCAATATATGCTGTCAAAATATGACAGTATGACATATGAACTCGTCCACTAGTCACGAATCCGACCGAGTAGATAATGGTAGAAAAATATGTAAACTGATGTCAATATCTAACCTATGACACAAGAAAAGAGTGGAAGGGACGCATTACCATGATATAGCGAGTGGTCAATGGTAGAATGCAAAAGACTAAGACCTTATAAAGGTCGTAGTCCTAGACTCGAACAGCAACTGACCTAAACTGGGTCACAGTGGGTACTCGCTCGCCCAAAAAAAAAACGAATAAATCGTATTAAGAGTAATATGGGAGTAGGGATCTCCAAATGGTAGAACCCTGGGAGGATAGCACTGAAAGAGACAAGTAGACGACCGTAACTCTAAAAAGTCCTGGATGACACTAGGGGATAGCGTGATATCAGTACCAGCTACCCTAGTAGTATAGGTGAGGTCATCTACTTTCACTAGGTTGTTATAAAACTTAGCACACAGTCCTATGTTTACTGAACTAGTACAATAAACTAGTTTCTGCAAGTTATAGTGGCTAATAACCTCTATAACTGGAACGCTAGACTGTAAAAAGAACTCTCTATGTAGACATTTAGTCCTAATGACCATATAAATGGTCGACTCAAACTTAACCCTAAGTTCGTCAGTAGGAAACCTAGGGTCAATGCTAGCAGTGGAAGGTCCAACACCAGATTTAGAACGTTTCCTAAATTATAAAACAAAATTATACTAATTAAAGAGAACAAAAAAAATTTACACAAAAGACAAGAATTTTACCGAGGAGCCATCGCAAAATATATTTATAAGTGACGACCTCGGTTGATTCGCAACAGCGTATTAACCGCAGAACGAAGTAAAATTTAATTTTAATCACTCTCAAAGAAAACCTCGTAAGGAGCCTTGATGAAAGTGAGAATTTTGTGGTGCAAATGGAGGGGGCGCCCCTGCCCCCCTATATATAGGGGGCTCGGGGCGCCCGGACCCATTACAGGCACCCGAGGTCAAGTAGGGTGGGGCGCTCGGAGTCCCTTCCGGGTGCCCCGGGTCAGTATGCCAGGGGCGCCCGCCCCTGTTTTTTTAGGTTTAAGTTAAATAATTTTTTTTTAAATTTTTTTTGGAGGTTTAAGTTAAATAATTTTTTTTTAAGTTAAAAAAAATTTAAGTTTAACTTTTAAAATAAAATTTATTTTAAAAAATTTAAGTTAATTTTTAAAATAAATTTTTTTGAGTTTAAAAAAAATAAGTTTATTTTTTAAAACTTTTTAAGTTAAAAAAATTAAAATTTTAAGTTAAAAAAAAATTTAAGTAAAAAAAATTTAAGTTTAATTTTTAAAATAAATTTTTAAGTTAAAAAAAATTTTAAGTTTAATTTTTAAAATAATTTTTAAGTAAAAAAAATTTAAGTTTAATTTTTAAAATAAATTTTTAAGTTAAAAAAAATTTAAGTTTAATTTTTAAAATAATTCTTTAAGTTAAAAAAATTTAAGTTTAATTTTTGAAATAAATTTTTAAGTTAAAAAAATTTTAAATTTATTTTTAAAATAAATTTTTAAGTTAAAAAAATTAGTTTAACTTTTTAAAATAAATTTTTTAAGTTAAAAAAATAATTTTTAAGTTAAATTAATTTTAAAGTAAAATTTTAAGTTAAAAAGAATTTTAATTTTAAAATGTTAATTTAATTGATTTAATTTAATTAAATTAATTTAAATTTAATTTAATTTAATCTAATTAATTTAATTTAATTTAATTTAATTTAATTTAATTTAATCTAATTAATTTAATTTAATTTAATCTAATTAATTTAATTTAATTAATTTCATTTAGGTCCTTAGTCATCTCACCCGATCTATGTTTTCAATCAAGGAATCCTATAATTTTTTTTTTTTTTTAACTTGTGTTAGATTTAGGTTTAGCTTTGGATTCAACAAATAGACGTTCTCTGGATAAACTTCTAGGCTATGGTGAGTCACTTGGACATCATTAAAGTAACCATGCCTTCGAGGTTTTCCAAATAGTCATATCCACTGGACTTAGTATAAAACCTGGGTCTAACTGGTTAGGATCCATAAAGGGTAGCTTCGGTCAGTTCCACTTAGCCAAATGCACCAGGTCGAAGCCATATCTTCCTAGACATGCATAGACTAAGCTTCCCTAACGTACTATCATCCAAAACTTTACCAGTACCATTTTTCAAGTTAAACTTAAACCCTTTTTAACTAGTCCTAGTTACCCTGTCGGGTAGGTTGGTTAGGGTTACCCTGTCAGGTAGGTTAGTTTTGAAGGTGCCAACTATTCTGGAACCTCCCCCTGAATTATTGGCCGTTAATTTATTTTTTTTTTTGTTCTAGGTTTATGTCTATTTCTTTTATAGTTATAATTTACTTGGTGATAGTCCAAGTTTTGGTGAGTTTTAAAATATTTAGATTTTGAATTTTTTGGTTAAGGTTTGTATTCTGGTTTTTGATTTGGTTTATTTGACTTTAGATAATATATTTTATTTTTAGGTATGTAATATTGGTTAAGTCTTACTTGCGTGGTCAAACACACTTTCGGAACTCAAGCTTTACTCGTTGGTTTGTGTTGAGTTATTAATGATTTAAAAGTTTTATTTGAGTTTGACTTATATCCGCGTCCGATTTTATTATAACATGCTTTTTGATTATTTAAAATTAGATCTAAGTTTTTAGATCTTATTGTAAATTTTTCTAACATTTATTTTAAGTTATTAATTTCTAATTTTAGTGATAAAGTTTCCTCCTCAAGTGTTAGATCTTGAGTTGGATTATTATTTACAATTTGTTCCTTGATGATTTGATTTTCCTCAAGGAGTATTTTGTTTTCACTTTCTAATTTAATTAATTTACTATTCAAGCAAGAAATAATTTCAAAAAATTTCCAATTTAAGGTTAGGTATACCTCTTCGGAACCTTCGGAAACGAGTACGGACTCGTGGCTTGATTCGGGTTCGGACCCGTCTTCTGATTCGTCTTCCGACTCTGCTTCGGCCTCCGATTCGTCCGAGGAGGAGCGTCCCACGTCACTTTGAGGGCCTTCTTTTTGGTCGGCTTCATTTTGTCGATCTTCAGTCTTGGACACTCGTTCTTGCAGTGCCCCTTTTTGTTGCATCCGAAGCATGTTACGTTCCTTGAATCAGCTGGAGAACTGATCTTTTGTAGATCCTTCTTGCTGAAGCTTCTCTTCCTCCTGATGAACATCTTCCTTACCAGGTTCACCAGGTGCTCTTCATCTTCAGAGCTCTGGTCAGAGTCTTCTTCGGGTTCAGGCTTTTTCTTCTTAGAGGAACCTGCATATAAAGCAACACCTTTCTCGACTCCGGTGTTAGTCTGCTCATGTAACTCCAATTCACAAAACAATTCATCTAATTTAAGTTTAGTTAAATTCTTAGAAATTTTGTAGGCATCCACGATGGATGCCCACAAACTATTGCGTGGAAACGCGTTTAATGCATACCTGATTAGGTCTCTGTTGTCCATTTATCGTGTGGAGCCCGTTGAGGATATCCTTGATCCTCGTGTGCAGCTGACTCACTATTTCTCCTTCCTACATTTTTATATTAAATATTTTATTTAATAATAAATCCCTTTTTGTTACCTTAGCGTCGCTAGTTCCTTCGTGCAGCTCGATCAATTTATCCCATAGCTCTTTAGCATTCTGATACGGTCCGACCCGGTTCAGTTCTTCTCTTGTTAATCTGCATTGTAATGTATTGATCGCCTTGTTCTCCGTTGATGCCTTCTTTTTTTATGTCTGCTGTCCATTGTTCTGGATCAAGCAGATTTCCGGAGTTGTCAACTGGCGGTTTGTAGGCTTTTGTGATGCTAAGCCATTGATCGAAGTCTGTCTTTAGATAGACTTCCATCCTTTTCTTCCAGTACGGAAAATCGTCTCCGTTGAATAGGGGAGAATGCACTGTACTAAAACCTTCGATCTGAGACATCCTGCACACAAGTAAACAACTAGACAAAATATCCCAAGACTTGGTCTTGGATTAGTAGTGCGGGAAGAATTAAGATATAATGAAAAAAGAACTAAATTGGTGTTGCACCAATTTAGATTTAATTGCAACGGAAAAATTTTCAGAAAGGTAATAATACCAGTTTGGAATTATACGAAAAACTTAAAACCAAAGACGAAAAGAAATGAAAATTTAAAACAGATCCCCCCCTTTGTCTGATTGGTGGTTGCACCAAATTAGAGCGGTAACTGCTCTGATACCACTTGTTGGATCGTGAAGAATCGATAGGGGGGGTGAATATCGAAAAACGTTCGAAGGCGAGTAGGCACAGCGGAAAAGAAAGAATAAGCCAAAGAGAACACAAGGATTTACTTGGTTCGGAGCCTTTGACGACTCCTACTCCAAGGCCCGCACACGGGGGTGCTTTCGATGGGCAATCACTATCAATTCGAAAATAGAATTACAAGATTAAAGTACAGGAATTGATAGAAAGAAAATACCGACAAATATAAAACGATAGAAAGGAACAGAGCTTTGTCGGAGTAGCGTCGCAACGTCGTAGGAGCACAGGAGAGCAGATCGTCAATTCTGAGTTGTGTGTTGAGCTCCGCCTTTGACCCTCCTTTTATAAGATGCTTGGGGCGCCTGGATCCCTTCCGGGCACCCTGGTGTGACGTAGCAGTCCCAACCAGTGAGCTCCACGTGTCAACGCCACGTCTTGGATAAAACTTGCCTCCGGACGCCCGGATCCCTTCCGGGCGCCCCGACCTCCAGGCACCCGGACCCCTTTTTCCAGAAGCTCCTTTTCTTGCAAGACAAGGTTAGTCCGAGGCAATGTATATCCTGCAAAACAAAGTGTTAGCACAGTTTAGAGTATGACTTAGATTCCGTCTTTCCGAGATCAGAATCTAGTTAAGATCTCGACTTAGAGTTCCGAAATGGTTCTAACACTAAGTTCCCTCTTCAATCGATGATCAGCCCTTCGACCTGTCTGGACTTTTCGCCAGCTATCCGGTCAGCCCGTCGATCTAGTTGGACTTCGTGCCAAGCGTCTGGTCAGCCCGTCGACCCGCTTGGACTTCTCGCAAGCTATCCGGTCATCCCGTTGACCTAGCTGGGCTTCGTGCCAAACATCCGGTCAGCATGTCGACCTGTCTGGACTTCGCCTGCACACTCGATCAAAGTATTTAGACAACAACAAACCTAACTTAACCTAATTTGTCATTCATCAAAACCTGAGTTAGACCGTTAGTGCTAACCGCACCAACAGTATGTATGTCATGACATGGTAGTTTTGTGTTTTTCATAATAAAGATGAATGCAACACATGATGTCATGACATGTGATAGGCAATCAATCATGGCACTTTAGCATAGATAAAATATACCTAAATAGACTATCTAAGCATCCTTAATCCCTTATCTCAACCTTTTAAATTCTAATCCTAGATTGCCTATTTCTTAAAGAAATGTCAAAACCTAACTTGGCATTTCTTTTGTCTTTTTATATGTGCCAATTTAAATCAATTTCACAACCTCAAATTTTCTTGGCATATGTTACTCTTCCAAAGAGTAATCATTTATATTTAAGGCTTGAACATACCTTAATCCCTTTAAGACGATACCAAAATCCCAACTTGGTATTTCTTATCCTTTTTCTATATGTGTCACTTTAAATTAGATTCAAGTCCTCATATTTTGGCACATTTTAATCTTTCTAATAGTAATCTTTTGGATTAAGATTTACATTTCCCTTAACTTCATAAGAAAATGCCAAATTCCTAATTTTGACATTTCTTTTACTTCTCTCAAGTGTGTCAATTTAAATTAGATTTGATTCCTCAAATTTTGGTATGTTTCCTCTTCTCAAAGAGTAATTAATTTGATTAAGGTTTAAATTATCTTCTAACCCATTAAGAGAACACCCAAAATCTCAACTTAGTATCTCTTATGGTTTTCCTTTAAGTGTGCCAATTTTAATCGAATTTCAAATCCTTCAAATTTTGACACATATATTACTCTTTCAAAGAGTAACCCAATAATCCTTTTCATTTTCAAAGGTTAACAATAACCTTGAAAATGCTCTCAAGTGTCAACTTTACCAAGGTCGGGTTAACTACATTTCCAATTTGGAGTTGACACTCTCTAAACCCAACTAGGGTGTAGAGAATATGCTCCTAGGAACCCAATACCTATTGGTGCTCCTTGGATGCTCTAGGTACTCGTTATAGATAACTTCCCTATATATCTTCCTAAAGACCTTTCTAGGCTTCTTAAAAGCCTTGGTCACTTCTACTAGGTCACTCCTAGGGATAACTTTCCTTGTACCCTTCTTTATGACTTTGTTTAGCCTTTTTGGAGCCTTAGTCACCTTGGTCTTGCCAAAAGTACTCTTAGGGATTCCTTCCCTAGTATCTTTGACTTGACCTCTAAACCTAGGGTTGGTCCCATAACTATATGGAACCCTACGAAAGGAAGTCACATCCTTCTTAGCCTTAGACTTATATCCCAAGCCTCTATGGCCATTGAAAGGCTCTTGTCTAGCTTTTCCTAGGTTATGTTCATTTTAACCCCTAAGCATGTTTTCCATTCTTGCTAGGGTCCTTTCTAAGTTATCAAGTCTTGACCTCAAGACTTAGTTTTCCGTCATTAAATCTATAGAGTTGGATTTCTATATTTTGGCATATATCTATAGTCCTTAGAGTTATTGCCTAAGTTGTCATTTACCTTCCTAACCTTAGGTGTGGTAAATCTAGCATGAGGAGGAATATATTTATCCTTAAAGCCATCATGCCTCCTATTCTCATGATAAAGAGCATTAAGATGATAAGAATTATTTCTAGCATACTTTTTACCATGTGTCAAAGGAATAGATTCATTAAATAATACCTTAGTTTTTACCTTGGAAGCTCCCCCTAGACTTGTGCTTCCTCCTTTGACTTTTGTTGTTCTCTTCCCCTTTGGACATTAGCTTCGATAATGTCCATTTTGATTGCACAAGAAACACACAATGTGTTCCTTGCTCCTTTTTGTTGTGGGGATTATCTCCTTGGGCTTCTCCTTGCCCTTGGGTACTACTTGACCCTTCTTCTTGGCCAATTTGAGATATTTGCTCTTGTAATGCCCATGTTCCCTACACTCAAAGCAAACGATATGATTTTTGTTATTTATAATTGAATTTTCTATACTTTTGCTTGTAGGGATGATGCTTGATTCTCCATTTGATTTATCTTGCATTGTGGAGGTTGCATCATCTTCTAATTTTTCTCCTCTTGAGGATGTGGGTGCTTCCACCTCTTCAACTCTTGATGATGTAGATGTTTCCACCTCTTCCTCTCTTGAAGATGTGGATGATCTCTCCTCATCTTCTTCCTTCTCCTCTTCTTCCTTTTCCTTCTCTAATGTTGCACTCGTGCCAACATCGGATTGGTCCTTCTCTTCTTGGACCAATGAACCCGTATCCTTGGGCTCCTCCACTCCTTGGAATTTTGTAGGGTTCTCATGATACTCAATGATCTTTTTCCAAAGATCACTTGCACTTGTGCATTCACCTACACTCAAAAGGATATTAGAAGGTAATAAATTTGACAAAATTTTTGTTACCTCCTTATCCGCCTCCGCTTGCTCCCGTTGTTCCTCGGTCCAATGTCGAGGTCGGAGGCGTTTACCCTTCTTGTCTGTTGGAGCTTCAAATGGGTCTTCCAAAACAACCCATTGGTTCCAATCCATTTGGAACCATGTCACCAACCGAGTTCTCCAAAAATTGAAGTCCTCTTGTCGTATGGAGGTGGAATCCGGATATCCCATCCGAGCGGTCCTTCACTCTCCATCTTCTTCTTCCTCTAGCTTCTTGCTCTCTTGGCAGTTAGTCCGTAGAAGAGCAGCCTCGCTCTGATACCAATTATTGGGACCGATGTGTCCGCTAGAGGGGGGTGAATAGTGGCTCGTCGCGCTTGCTTGCTTCATCTTGATGATGATATGCAGTCGAAATAAAATACAAGACTCACACAATGCTAACAAGTAGATTTACTTGGTATCCACCTCAAGAAGAGATGACTAATCCAAGGATCCACACACGATATACTCCTCCACTATGAAATACTTCTTCTCGGTCGCAGCCAGAGGCGAAGAAGCCTTGTACAAACCCAATCACACAAATACAACTCACACAAAAAGAGAAATACAAAAATACAAGTGAAAACACACTCTTCTTGCTTACTTGCTGTGTGTTGTTGTTGCCTCTTGAATCTTGGAGATGCACTCCAAGAACCCTCAAGAACTGGAAAGAAACTCGGAGGAGATCGCTGGTGAAAATCGCAGAAAATCGTAGGAGAAGAACGCAAAGTTCTAGCGAAGAAAACGCTCCGCACAGGCTTTATACAGTGCTCCCAATCGATTGAATTCATCCCCAATCGATTGCCACGTCACATCCACCCAATCCCAGCCATCCATCACCTGCAATATGCTCAACGGTCACTTCCCAATCGATCGTCCGATCGATTGGGACTTCCTGAATCAATCACCCGATCGATTCAACTCCTTTCTGTGCTCTCGTGATCGCGCGAGAACTTCTGTTGCCCAATCGATCGACCGATCGATTTGCAGCTCCCAATCGATCGCCCGATCAATTGGGAAAGTTTCTGTGCTCGCGATTTCACATCTCAATCGATCGGTCGATCGATTGGGCCTTCCTACAATCGCAGCACAGTCCAATCGATCGACCGATCGATTGGACCCTGTTCAATAGATCGCCCGATCGATTGAACACTCTGAACTTGACTCAAACTCAAGTCCAAAGTCCCAAACCCAACTCCCGGTCAACCGTGACCTTTTGGGTCTCCATGACTAGCATTTATCCATACCCGACCAATCTCGAACTAGCCTTCTAGCCTCCTCCATCAGCCTTACGTCCCTCAAATATCTCCCCATCCTTCACGTCTTGCCTTCAAGATCTTCCTTTGGCCTCATCCTAGTTTTCGGGTTCTCCTTACCAAATCACACTAGAGCTTACCTTGCCAAGACCACATGCTTGGACTTACAACCTTTGCCAAGATTACACTTGGACTTTCTATTTGTCTGGCTCCTCACCGGGACTTTCTCCTTTGCCAAGATCACACTTGGAATTTCCAAATGCCTGGCTCCTCACGAGGACTTTCTCCTTGCCAAGATCACACTTGAACTTTCCACTTGCCTGGCTCCTCACCAGGACTTTCTCCTTTGCCAAGATCACACTTGGACTTTCCAAATGTCTGGCTCCTCACCAGGACTTTCTCCTGCCTAGTTCCTCACTAAGACTTTCCCGTTACCTGGCTCCTCACCAGGACTTTCTCCTTTGCCAAGATCATACTTGGACTTTCCAAATGCCTAACCTCCAGTTAGGACTTTCCCAGTCAAGTCTCCTGTCAATCTTGACCTACTTGACTTATATTCTCATCAACCTGGTCAACCCGTTGACCATCTACACAACCGGACGATTGCTCCAGCAATCTTCTTATATTGTCAAACATCAAAACTCAAATCCTGACTCAAGCTTGATTCAACTCAAGCTTAGTCAAACTGGTCAAACTTGAACTAGGGAAATTGCCCCAACAGTTGAGTCATTACAAATTTCAGCTGACTGATGCACATTATCAGGTACATTTTTTGCATGGTATTCATTATACCAAAAGAAATGCTTTCGATGTTTAAGTCCTACTAGGCATAGATAGTAATACTTCCTGGGAGAGGTTGAGAAATCACCAGCTTTGCGTAAGATCATGGCCCCATTCCCACACTCGCACATAGGTGGTGTCATTAACTCCATAATACCTACACAAACACCATTAACAATTGACAAATCAGTTACCAAGGGTTACGACTCATAAATAAGTATAAATTGTTGTACCATGATTAACATTGTTCTCTTATAAAAGATTATTTGCACAAATAAGTACACAACCCTAAGAAGAACACAAGCACAGTAGAAAGTGTTGGTTAAATGAAGTGTCAATCCTTCCTCTTGATCCAAGATATGCACACTGATTTACTAATTAAACCAACACTTGAAAGTAAATACGAGCACAAGGGAAAGAGTGAATATTGTTTTCCCTCTTGATCCAAGAAACCAATTACAAAAAGACTCAAATCCAAACGATGGATCTTATGTTACTGCTACTCGACAAAACACCTTGTTAGAAAAATAAAACGAAATTGTGTTAATCGAAACTTTAGTAGATCCACACAACCAAAAGGAAAACTTGCATCCACACAAACAATACTTTATCAACCCATGAAAAAGACAGTGTAGATCAAGGTCAAACGAGAAAAAAACATTCAAAAGAATCAAATGAGACAGGAATAGATCAAATCTAATAGAGATACAAAGACAACAAGGAAACAGGTGGTTAGGGAAATGGAAATTGCTGGAATTCCAAAAAGTACTCATCGTCCATCTTAACAATGGGGTCGGTGACCTTGATCTTCTCGTACGTCATCTCTAGACGCACAGCCAATAGACACTACTAAGAGTAGGATGAAGCAGAGAGAAGAGAAGGAGCGGAGTTAGAGAGAGCAAGCGGAAGGAGCCACACCTTGCTTTGGTGCTTTCCTCACCCTAAAAATTACTAATACTAGGGATATTTTAGTCATATAATTAATAATCCATACTTTTATCCTTACCATAAAAATTATATTAAACAAAAATAATTTTATCATACTTTACTAAATATCCTCATCTAAAATATTACTATCATGCAAATTTATAATCCTATCACACGACCAAACACTACCTTAGTGTATTGGTTCTATGCATACTTTGAATTAAATTGAACCAGTTTTGTTACTGATTTGTCAATTTTGTATTGACTTTATTCTTTTCAATTCCAAATGTCATAGATAATATACACTATGATTTGTCGTGATGTGTGACGTAATGAGCTGAGGGAGGCTATCGAGAAGATAGTGTATGATCCTTCTTGTAGAGTCAGAGGACACATTGAAGTAGCACACCCTTTATAGGGGATCTCTGAAGGGCGTATCTCATATACAAAGTTATGTATGGGGCTACTTCACTATATGGACCAAGAGGATCCAAAAGAGGATCCGAATGTGGATCCAATAAATCATCTTGAAGCCGGTCTACCTGAGAATGCTCTAGTTGAACCTAGAAAGATGGGGATTGTATTGATTGCTACTGCACTAGTGTCTATCCTAGTGGTAGTAGTAGTGACCTATCTGTTTTCTTAGATTTGTTTCTGGTTTTTATTGTTATGTGTTAACAAACTTGAAATAGGAATGTTATGTGTTAAGAGTTTTAAAAGAATAATTTGTTCATTTAAATGTTGAGTTCATTTCATGATTTATTTATTTAATGATTAGTTTAGTTGATGGGATGTGTGTAATATAATTGATCAATGTTGATTAGATTAGGTCATACAAATAATAAGTGACAATGTAGTTACCACTTGATTTTGTAAACCAACTTAAATTTACATTGAGTCAATAATTAATTACTTAGATATGAATTGTAGTGAATAGTAAATAATTTATTTATTTATGATAAATTATGACTACTAATAACATCATAACTGAACTCAATAAGAAAGAGAAACCATATGAGGATAATTATAAGATATGACATCTCAAGATACAATATGTTCTAGAGGAACAAGAAGTTTTAGAGTCTGTAAATCAGTTTAAAGAAAAGCCTGCTAATGGTTTTACAGCACAACATAAATGTGATCTTGATGCTTATAAGACATGGAAAGAAAAGGACTCCACTGCTAAGGAAATATTGATTAGTTCAATATTAGATAACTTGGTATTTGAGTATGAGCCATTATCATAAGCTCATGTAGTATAGGTTTCCCTGAGAGATAAATATAGTGGAGTTAGCTTGAGCAAGCTTCGTTAGCTGACAATTAAGTTTGATAGCTATAAAAATGTTTGAATGTATCCATGGTTCAACATCTGAGGGAAATGACAAATATGATTTTGAAACTAAAAACTGCTAGTCGTTAGTTGACTGATGAATAACAGGTTTAGATAGTAATATGTTCCCTTCCTAATTCATGTGAAATAATGAAAAAAAAAAACCTTACACACAGTGAAAGTATCAAGACTTTTACTTATATCTCATGCCATGTTGAACTTGAGACGAAAAGAAATGAATCCGTAAGGATTTTTGGACAATCTTTTGTAGTTGAAGATTTTATTAGAGCATCTTGATCCAAGAGTGATGGTTCAAAAAAGGAAAGAGAAAGGAAAAAGAAGTTGGTACTGCTGCTAAGCAAGACTGAATCAAGAAGAATTTTAAAGGAAAGAAGTATAGACAGAAACCTAAAAGCAAGATGACTTGCTATAGCTGTGGTAAAAAGGGTCACTTTGCCCTGAATGTACTGAGCCGAAAAAAGTAGATACATGTTTATCTTCTTTTCATGAGCATTATGTTGCTATTTCGGTATTGTTAACTAATTCTTATCCTTTGTGGATTATAGATTCAGGAGCAACAAACCATGTAGCTCGTGATCAAGCTATATACGTGGAGTACCGTTGGATATCGGCTGATAACAAATGGATATATGTGGAAAATAATGCAGTGATTGAAGTCAAAGGAGTTGGCACTTGCAAACTCAACCTATGAATACTTTGTTTCTGCATGATGTCCTTTATGCTCTTGAGATTCGATGGAATCTGGTTTTCGTTACTTGTTTTCTTAATTTTAGGTTATTGTATAAACTTTACGGTCATTGTGTAGAACTTAGTATTAACTATGTGTTAATAGGGTGTGGTTATATAACGAATGATTTCATGGTTCTTAATATAGAACCGGATATTGATTATGGTATTAATAATTATTTTTCAAACATTGCTCTCACTAGTAATGTAAATATAAATGATGAAGTTCGGCATGCTAGATTATGACATATAGGAAAAGAATGAATGAATATATTAGCTAAAGAGAACCTGCTTGACACTCATTCTAAGATTAACGTGTTTATATATGAGCATTGTTTTGCTAGAAAAGTAACTAGAAAACTATTTGGTAAGGGTATTAGAGCTAAATCACTATTGCAATTAATTCATTCAGATATTTGTAGTTCGATGAATGTGAAGGCTAGACATGGAAGTTCTTATTTCATTACATTTATTGATGATTTCACATATTTCAATCACACACATTTGATTTCTCATAAATATGAAGCATTAAAATGCTTTAAATTGTTAGTGCAATTTGCACTAATGATCTAACTCATGTTTTGATGAATGACAAGGGGATTAAAGTTAGAGTGTGTTGTGATATAATTGCTTTACTAATTATGCAGGAGTTGACGGGTCTGAAAGACTTGACACCAGGCTGAAATCCAGCTAGGTTTATAGAACCTAATAGTTGGTGGGAAGTCCAGATAGGTCCACAGGGCCTGATATCTGGCTTGAAGTCAGTTGGGTCCGCGGGATCTGACAATCGGCAGAAGTCCAATTGAGTACGCGAGATCTGACAACTGGCGGGAAGACTTTGTGGGGCAAAGGAAAGTCAAATGATTGCAATTGGAAATTAAAAGGTAAGCAACTAGAGGAGAGATTCAGTGGGGGCACGTTCTCAATTAAGGGAACTATAGGCGTCGGTCCAGCTTAGGTCCATTTGGGAAACCTAAGTTGAGATATTGATTAGATCCTGGTCTCGATGAGACATGATCTAATTACAAGTTCTATCTTACTATGTTGTGCTAACTTTTTTTTGCAGAATAAACATATTTTTATTTGCCCAGGACTAACTCTTTTTTATAAGGAAGAAATCTAGAAAAAGGGTGTCCATGCACTCGAAAGGGATTCGGGCGCCCATACCAACCTTGCCCGAGCAAGCGCGAGGCACCCGGGCGGTCCAGGTGCCCGGACCAAAAAAATTATCCCAAAGTTGAGTTGGAGCGTGTCGACTGACCGAGCCTACATTAACGGTCCAGGCACCCGAAAGGGGTCCAGGCGCCCAAAAGTGGATAAACTCCGCGGATAAAGTTTTGACGAGATATCGCCACGTCGGCAACAGTCTAGGCGCTCGGAAGGTAATCCTTCATGTGGTGATCCTTGGGGCTCTGCCTCCATAGCACAACTCCCTACACTTACATCGTCAAATTCAGGTGATCCTTGGGGTAGTGCTTCTAGAAAGCATTCCCCTACACTTAAATCAACTTCTGCTTCAAATCCTGCATAATTTCCAACATCTATAGAAACATCATTAGTAGAATCAAAATTATATTCAACTACATCATCACAACAATAAAAAGTACTTAAAGAATCTAGTAAAGAAGTAGATGCAGTGTCAGGTCTGACAAGTGCTCCACAATCCATCTCCTCACTGGCACTTCGTGTTTGTAATTGATGAATAGATGATGTAATCTGATCTAACTGATTCTGTATGTTCTGTATCCTTGAGAATTGCTGCTCTTGATGCTCACTCATTTGTTACATAATCTCTCTGAGTTTCCATGTTGACTCATCCATCTAAGGGTCATTTTGTTGAAAAGAATTTGGCATAAAATTAGTTGAAACCTCTTGAAATTCATATGAATTTTGGTAGGCTAGATATGACTCAATAAATAGTCCTTGTGCATTTTCATACCTGAAACATAAATTATCCACCCAATTAGCATTAAAACCATTTGAAAATGACTCATACCTATTTTGTGGATCCATTGTTGGGTAACTTTGATACTCAGGCTGAAAATGATAACTCTCCATTCCACCTCCAAAATTCTGAAAATATAGATCCATGCTAAAGAAATCTCCTGTCCTTCACTACAACACTAGAACTCAAAATTAGAAGATTCAAGAGTATAAAATTTCATACACACAAAAACATGAACAATAAAAGCACTTAAAAATTCAAGAACAAACCAACATGAAAATATAAAAAGAAATAAACAATCAAATCAATCAATATGCTAACAAAATAAATCAATCAATGCACAATCTAAAATAAACACACACTACTAGTTATTTCCCTGGCAACGTCGCTAAAATTTGGTGTCGGCCTTTTTGCATGTCACGAGGCGCTCCAAATTAATTAAAATTGAAACTCACATTAAATAAAATAACACGTGTAGTAAGGACTCCCAAGTCGTATTTTTTCCAAGGGCAACTAATTAATATGTGAATACTCTAGAATTGATTCAAGTAAAGCTATAACATCAACAAGGTCTAAGCATGATCTAATTTCTTTCTCACTAAGTTAGTTTCAATTAAACTCGAATTTAAATGCACCATTGAATCAAAAAAATCATTCATCAACTCTTCAATTCACAACACAAATTTACTCAACAATTAAACTCATAGATTCAAAAAAAATCATATTAAACAGAGGTAACAATCAAAACTAAAGTTGATCAATCTTCATTTAAGCAAGATCACAAGTACAAAAACCAAAATCAGAGCAAAGAATTACTAACTAAATCACAAAAACCTATAACTATCAGTATCAGTAGCAGAATTCAACAGAAACTAGATCTAAGGTCGGGGTTGTAAGAAAGAAATCACAAACAGAATTGCAGAAATTCAAGCAAGAATAGAATGGTAAAGACAAGAGATTAGACCTTCAGATCTGATCAACGACATGGCAAATTCATTAACATTCAAAAGAAAACAGAAACCCTAGCATTCCTCAATCCAAATCCAGAACAAATCTCATCAATCTG
Source organism: Zingiber officinale (assembly GCF_018446385.1). Classification (NCBI taxonomy): domain Eukaryota; kingdom Viridiplantae; phylum Streptophyta; class Magnoliopsida; order Zingiberales; family Zingiberaceae; genus Zingiber; species Zingiber officinale. Next base: position 87,818,826 of record NC_055992.1, read on the forward strand.
CTGTACAACAGAAATGCCATCGGAAACCTCCTCTCAAGCTTTCAATAACTAATCTCTAACCTCTAACTATTACCAGTAGGTGCTCATAGTCTTTGGAAACCTCCCCTCTAACTCCCATCCTTCTGATAATCTCACCAGCCGAAGAAAACAGAGCTTGACTCTGTGAATTTTGCAAACCGGATCAAATGGCCAATTCATCCAAGTTATGCTATGGAATGGAAGTCGGAATGAGATCTAAGACTCAAAGAAACCTCCCTCTGAGCTCAGTTGGATGTGAAAATCGCTGAACAAGAAACCTCCCTTGCACAAGATCGCGGCGATGAACAGAACCAAAACGGGCCGAGAAACCTCCCTCCAGCACTCTCTAATCACCGGAAGATGAACGTCGGCAGCTGGAGATCGTCGTCGTTGAAGAAGTTAGCTCTCAAATCTGGTTTTGAGGAACGGGAGCATCGGCGTCGCGACGGAGAAGAACGTGAACAGTGAAGAAATCGCGAGGAAGCCGAGCCCGAGCACTGTAGCTTCTCACGCGGGTTTTAAATCCTCCCTTCTCTGATCGGACGGCTAAGAATTCTCAGAGCTTGATCAACGGTGAAAAATAGTCTAAAATCTGATCCAATAGTATTGATTTTCATCTACGGTCCAGATCTGCTCCTCATTAGGTTGGATGGGCCAAATCTTCAACGGATGGCCTAGATCTGCTTAATCTTCAATGGACGGTCCAAAACACTCCAAAGCTTGATCAGCTTGATTAGCCCTTGATTTGAGCCCAAATGTGGCTTGATCTGATCGGGTCCATGACCCTTTTGATGCCTACAAAATAAGAATCAAATATTAGCACCAAATACCATGAAAATTAGCTAATTTGCAATTAGGCCCAAGATAGAATGAAATTATGAAATGTAGAGTAAATATGACTTTAAGCTATGAAAATATCATTAAAAATATGCATTATGAATCAAGATAATATAGCCAAAATCATGGTTTTCAAATCTCCCACACTTAATCTTGGACGTCCCGTTCAAGTCAAGAAAACTAAAAATCATCTCCACACAATTTCCCTAGCAATACCTAGAAGATAGTAAAAAGAATTTAACTAAAATCATCTCAAAGATCACAAACAATCATGAATACAATCTAAACAATAATCAGAGGGTATGGTAGTTTCAAACCAATTGAAAAATTAAGTAAGTTGCAATCTCACAAGGTATTCACCTATTCTAACCCTCATACTCAAAAATGCATATAAGTGGAGCTCACTCAATGCAACCCACAACATTTCACTACCATAAGCTTGCTTATTTCTTAATTCTCTATCACTATAAACATCACATACATGAATCAAAAGGATTTTATAATGAAGAATTGAAATGGAAGCAAAAGGAGCAATTGAAATAAATATAGTAGCAAAAGAAAAAACATTAATGAAGAAAATGAAAAGATGAGAGTATTAGAGGAATATACTTGATGAGTTGACCAATTAGATGTAAACAGAATTGAATATAATTTGTCATTACCACTTCAAAGTATCAAGCTAACCTCTCCTTCAATTTGATGGCAAACAAAGAATCTTGATACTCTGTCTCCACATTTGATACGCTTTTGATGTGCCATTTTTCAAAATTTTTTCTTTCACTTCACTGTTTTTCCACTTCATTCCGTCACTTGAAAGCTCAAATAATCTCACTTCAACTTACCAAGAAGAGTTTCCTTCCCCCACACTTAAAGCATTGTCCGTCTCGGACAATGAAACACCACATGTATCCAATATATTTGATACTCTTATAGCCATTTTTCTTCTCTTACTCTACAATCTTTCTCTATTCCTATTTTCTGCAGATTCATCTTTTCGAATAACAAATTCAGAAAGTAACCAAGAAATATGATTCAAAACCTAAAATCCAACAAGAACTTAGATCATTACAGCTTTCAAAGAATTAGAATTTCAGCCACTTGCATATTCAGATTGTGCAGAAATCAACATTGTCTACGGTTGTTTCCACTGTCATCTTCAAATAATTCTTACACTATACTGTTTCACTGCAGTATCAGCAATCAACCCCCAAGCATGATTTACTCCTACTACTGTCCAGAATTGAAACTCTATGATTAAATACTAAATTCGCAACAAATTCAATGAGATTCCAGAATTAAGACTGATTCCCTGATTCATGTACTTCGTTTCATGTGCTTCAAGGACCTCATAGAAGGACTGAATCTAATTCAGATTTCTAGCACTAAAAAGGTCCACAGCAATGCAGATTCAGATTCTGTTAAATCTCAAGTTTTGAAACTGAATTACACTTCTGAACTTGTTAAATCTCAATTATGAATTCAATGGTGGTTCAAGGAAACAATTGTGCTATTTCCATCATCCTGCTCCCTTAAAATTCTGCAACTTTTGATCATAGCCCTTACTGAGTTGCAGTTCTTATTCCTGATTATAAAATGTTTTGAAAATTTTGCACCATTACATTGCTGCACTTGATAAATTTCGGTAATCAGATTTATCTATGGCTGTTGTCACTACCATCCCTGCTTATGAATGACCTCAAGCTCTGTAAATTCGTAGATAAGCTTGGCACAAAACACATCAACAAACATTTTTCACAGATTTAGTAAGTTTTTGGAAATTACAACACTTCTTCAATTTGTTAACATTCCATAATGCTTTGGTCTAACTTTCCTTGCTTTTCTCTTGCACACTAACGGACAACAATATCTTGGATAAATTGTTCACACAGCTTCTAGCAACCACAACTTCAATAACAAAATCCAAGAAAACAGTTTGAGAAATTAAGTTTTAGTTCTGATTTCTGGATGGCAGATTAGATCTATACAATATTTCTTTTGAGAGAACAGTTTGAAAAATTCTGTAGCTTGAGTTATGAAAATTTCCGATCAAAAAACAAAAGTCAGATTCTTGAAAGCTGGAGACAAATTAACAGGATGATCAGTACATCATCAGCAACTTCTGAATTCTTGATTCTCAGATTTCAACTTCAGACTCAATTCCAGCTCATTGAATTTTCAGCTTCGACAACAAAATTCAAATTGCTTCATCAATTTCAGTATTGTCATTCTGGTTTTGCTCAAGCAAACGAATGTGAAGTCAATAATAGTAGTTCAGCTAACCAGAGCTCCTTGCTGCATGAAGAGTTCCACTGCTTAGTCTAGATTTTACAAAGTTTCAGCACTTCAACATTGTGTTACCCTTCAACAACTCCTCACATCATCTCGCATCTCCTATCAATTTCTGAATTCAAAGACTTAACTCCAGCTGGATTTTACAGAATTGAAGCTCCACATGTCCCAAGATTTCAGAAATTAAATTTAAGTTTCAGATTCTATAGCTTAAAAAGGGTTCTGCATTGTCATGGCTTCCTTCTTCAATAGGTCCTGCAAAATTTTGCATTTCCTGATTTCCTACTCCCTGATCATTCCTGTCTTTGCAGCAAATATTTCCCTTGTCTTCATTTGTTCCATTTTGAAATTTAGATTACAATCCTTGAATGAAGCATCACTTCACAGCTTGAAATCCATCACTGTCTGCCTTCATTTCTTTCCAAATCATAGAAGCAATTTGAAGTTGGTAAAGAATCTGTGCAGTAAGTACTTTTAAGTTTCCTTATCTCTGAGAACATAAGAGCTTAAAATGATACTCACCAATTCAATTCCAAATTTGGATCCATAATGATCAAATTACCAACATATCAACATCACTGTTTCTGCATTCCAGCAGTCTTTAAAATCAGAATTTACAGGTTTTCATTCCATCTGGTTTGAGGAGTCATAAAGAGATATGAAAATCATTTGTCATAGATAATACAAGAGTTTACTTGTTATCCCTCAATATCTTGAAAACTAATTATAAAAACTGATACATACTTTATATACCACACCTTAAACTGAATTCCTGTGCTGTAGCAACAAGTAACTCAAATCCAGCAGCCTTACCCTGCTATTTCACTTGATTCTTGCATCACTAACAATTAAATGGGATGATATTTCTGTTTCTACAAGTTGTTTATGTTGGAACCCCGAGGTGTTTTGATGTGATCAAACAAGTTAAGCTAGGTCCTGCGTTGTTTAACCCTTGTGTCTAAGTGTGCAGGAACTTAGGAACACAGGAAGTCGAGCGGAAGACGCGGCTAGCAAGAAGGACGGCACGGGAGAGAGCCGACGGGCTCGGTGCATCCGAGGGACGAGGTGTCCGCGGAAGAGTACACCGGTGGACGAGAAGAACGTGCGCGGCGTTCGAGGGACGAGAAACCGGGAAGGAAGGCTGCTCGAGGAGAAGGCCGGAACATGGGTTCGGGTGAGCCCTATTCCGGATGGCCGAGATCACCCAAGCTAGTGGAGCCGGAACAGAAGACCCGGACCGAGACGAGCTGAACCGAAGCGGAGCGACCAGACGGAAAAAGTCAACCAGAGTTGACTTTTGGGGTCCGGGGCGCCCGGAATGAGGTTTTTGACCAGATCGAGTCAAACTCGATCTGAACGTTGGGGGATAAAGTTTTATCCCCCCAGGGCGCCCGGAACCCTTCCAGGCGCCCCGACCAAGGCTATAAATATAGCCTTGGTCCAGAAGCAATCAAAAATTCAGAACAACTACTTGTAATCCAGTGCTTTCATTTGTGTTATTTCTTTCTGTGCTCTCAACGCTGTAAGAGGCTACTCCGCCCAGAGGAGAATCAATTAGTGCGCCTTCTTTGCCTTGGATTAGCAATCCTCTGATTGCAAACCAAGTAATTCCTCTGTGTCTATTTTCTGTTTTAATTAGTCTCTGCCTTTTAATTACAAGTTCTTTTAAGTTAGTTGAATATCCGAGAAGGGTTTTTTTTTTGTTTTTATTTTGTAGGGCAATTCACCCCTCCCCTCTTGCCGGCCTCCAAAGGGACCTACAAGTGGTATCAGAGCAGGCGCTTGAGGACTAACCGATTGAAGCAACACGATGGCGGACCAAGCATCGTCCCACCAAAATTCGAGGAACTGGAGCGTCGTATGGAGGTATTCCTAAAACAGATTTTGAAATTCAATTTATTATGAAATATGGTTTTGTAGCTCGATAGATAAAGATGGAAAAGAAAAGAAGAAGCGATTGACAAAAAGGAGGAGAATGAGTCGGTAGCAAACAGTCGTGGAACATCACTGCTGAGCGTGTTACCACCTCAAGAGGTCAACCGCATCCGGAAACTATTTATCTGCTAAAGAACTTTGGGAGAAGTTCTTGGAACTCCACGAGGGCACGTCCAAAGCAAAGCTCGCTAGAAGGGACATCCTCCGCAACAAACCGATGAACATCCATCCGGAGAAAGGTGAGAAAGTAGCCAGTCTACATGCAAAGGTAAAAGAACTAGTTACTGGTCTCGAAAACCTTGGTGAAAAGGTGACAAACCGGGATACGCTACGCACTCAACGCGTTTCTAAGAACTCAGTGGACATCAATCGTCGATGTTTACTACATCTCAAAAGACTGGAGGTAAGTACTTTAGAAGAGTTGTTTTCTACACTTGAATTACGAAACTAGATACGAGAGATATCAAAGGACACAACCGGACTATGGCATCAGCAACCAACAAGGATGAACCCGAGTCGAATCCGAAGACGATCAAGAAGCGTACATGGTAAGAAACTTTAAAAGTTTTTAGATCTAATAAATTTAAAATGCGGAATCAAAAGAATCAAAAGGTAGAAGAAAGGTACGGTGCTAGAGGGACACCTAAGAGAAGAGCCCGAACTCAAAAGGCCAAAAGGAAGTCTCCCGAAACACAACCTAAAAGCAACTTGGGACGACACTTCTTCATCCGAATCGAAGCTCAAGAATATGCGGGATAGCACTAATGGCAAGCTACGATAGACAAAGTATATCGAACCTAGCATCGATGAAGGGGCGACCTCGGATGAAGCGGTGGGGGAGATTCAGTTTCAAGTCATGGTAAGTGAGGTATGCCTCTTACCCCTGATCAACTTTATTTCGTCAAAGCGATGACTAAATCCATGTATAAATTAGAAAATGAAAATATCAAATTAAAAAATAAAATTTTGGAAATAAAAAGAATTTTAGTAAAATCATGTCTTATAGAGGATTTTGATAAATTGAAAACTGAAAATGAAAAACTAAAAGAAGAAATAGAAAGATTGAAAAAATATAAAAGTTCAAATATTTCTACTTTTAGAAATTATAGAGGTTTAAATTGGTACTATAGATTTCATCAAAGTCAAATTAGAAATATATCAAAAATCTATGTACCTAGGAAATACTTGGTTAACCCTGTAGGTAGGAACCTCTACTGGGTTCCAAAAACTTGTTTAATTTAAAATTAGACTTAGCATTTTCAGCAAGGAAATTAAACAACTAATTTCATTATGAGCCTTTGTCTAAGGAAGTGGTTGTTGCTCCAATAACCAAGAAGGCCTAGTGCCTCGCCACGACCTGGAAGTCAAGTATCGAAATGAAAAGTTTAATTGACTAACTGAAAAAGTATTAATTTAATTTACCTAATGCTTTAAAAGAGTTATTCAATTTGTGTTAGAAAATATTTAAAAAATAATAATAATAATAATAATAAATTTTTTTTACTTAGAAAATTTCTGATAATTATTGACTTAGATATTTTTTTTAATTAACTTAGAAATTTTTCTATGAATATTGTCTTAGACATTTTCCTTTGAAAATTGCCTTAGAAATCTTTTATGAAACTAGATAAAAGATATTCTGAATATTGACTTAGAATTGTTTTTAAACTAAATATTCTATCATGTTAATTTAAACATGATAGAAATTAATATTAATTGCCTTAGAAAATTTTATGAAAATTCACTTAAAATTTTTTTTACCTTAGACTTGTTTAAAGAACCCCTATTTTTAATGTGATCAAAGGGGGAGAAGAATGTTAAGTCTAGGGGGAGGTATATAAACTTTTTTATGAAATATCTTTGGACTTAATTGCAAATAAATTATTTTTATTGCATCTGTTTTTCCCTAGCTTAACTTGGGTTGCTCACATCAAAAAGGGGGAGATTGTTGGAACCCCGAGGTGTTTTGATGTGATCAAACAAGTTAAGCTAGGTCCTGCGTTGTTTAACCCTTGTGTCTAAGTGTGCAGGAACTTAGGAACACAGGAAGTCGAGTGGAAGACGCGGCTAGCGAGAAGGACGGCACGGGAGAGAGCCGACGGGCTCGGTGCATCCGAGGGATGAGGTGTCCGCGGAAGAGTACACCGGTGGACGAGAAGAACGTGCGCGGCGTTCGAGGGACGAGAAACCGGGAAGGAAGACTGCTCGAGGAGAAGGCCGGAACATGAGTTCGGGTGAGCCCTATTCCGGATGGCCGAGATCACCCAAGCTAGTGGAGCCGGAACAGAAGACCCGGACCGAGACGAGCTGAACCGAAGCGGAGCGACCAGACGAAAAAAGTCAACCAGAGTTGACTTTTGGGGTCCGGGGCGCCCGGAACCATCCGGGGCGCCCGGAATGAGGTTTTTGACCAGATCGAGTCAAACTCGATCTGAACGTTGGGGAATAAAGTTTTATCTCCCCAGGCCCGGAACCCTTCCAGGCGCCCCGACCAAGGCTATAAATATAGCCTTGGTCCAGAAGCAATCAGAAATTCAGAACAACTACTTGTAATCCAGTGCTTTCATTTGTGTTATTTCTTTCTATGCTCTCAACACTGTAAGAGGCTACTCCGCCCAGAGGAGAATCAATTAGTGCGCCTTCTTTGCCTTGGATTAGCAATCCTCTGATTGCAAACCAAGTAATTCCTCTGTGTCTATTTTCTGTTTTTTTAGTCTCTGCCTTTTAATTACAAGTTCTTTTAAGTTAGTTGAATATCCGAGAAGGGTTTTTTTTTGTTTTTATTTTGTAGGGCAATTCACCCCTCCCCTCTTGCCGGCCTCCAAAGGGACCTATAGTTTAGGAATTTTGAGCTTTCTTGTTACTGATTTACATGTTGTTTCTAATTTTTGATACACCTTGATACTCCACAGTTACTAAAAAGTGTTATTCTTGACAATTTTGCATTTGCTAATTAAAAATTTGCAAACGGAATTAACAGCAATCCAAAAACTGGCTCTTGTTGATACATTCATGGACCATTTCATTCCTTCAAATTTAGTTCAATTTAATTAATCACGAGAGACAAAACAAAATTTTGTACCACAATTCAATTTCAGTTGTTGTTGGTCAGAATCAGCACAGAATTCCTTCATTCAAACATTTCATTTCTGCACATTCCAGTTTTTACAGCTCACTGCATCTTTCCAGTAATTTGGAGTCAGAAACTGTAGTTGACAATCTGATGTTCTTGGTCCTGCTCCTTTGAAACATTTTCCAATAGCAACAACATCAGTGTCAGTCTTATTGGCTGATTCTAAACTTGTATACTTAGTAAAGACCCAAAATTCACCATTTGTTAAGCTAATGAAAATGTCATCTTGTTGCATTATATGTAAGAGTTGCTAAATGTTTCAACTGCTATAATATAATTTCAGAATTAAGATTCCAAAATGTCACTGATCAGAATGTCCAAAAACTGGACAGTATCAGAATTCAAGTCCACTGAAATTATATGTTCTGAGCCATGTAAATCTCAAAAAGAAGACATCAACAAATGGCAATGGAGTGATAACAAGTTTGATTAAAGTTATTTCCAGCTAGAGACTTTCGGAATAGATTGGCACAATTCTTACTCCTCAAGAGCAGGTCAACACAAAACTGAATACTCCTGCATTTAAATACTGAAATTCTAAACAGGTGTCCAAACATTAGAAATAATCTATTCATACAGCTCTTGGAATACATCTTTAGCACCAAATATGGGCTGCTATTCAGTTTGTTCCATTACATTCCTACACTTCTTCAATTCCAGAATAGAACTAATATTCAACAATAGCATACAGAATTGACACCAACAGAATTTCAATTACAAATTCCAGAACTCATATTTACAATTCCAATAGTGTCATTCAAAACCTACACTTTAGTTTCAATCATTTTACTTCTGTGGAACTTCGAATTTCTGCATTTAAACTTATCTTTGAACATTCAATATTCCGACCATTAGAAAATGCATCCCAACATTTAAAAACACTACACAACAATCTTAAAATTCCCAATCTCCATGAACTTTGATCATATGTAATCTCATCATACTTAAAATATTGAACCATCATTGAACAATCAAACTCATCAAGATAATCAACCAAAACCCTCAATGAAATGGACCAAGCAAAGATTATCAAGGGTTTGATTAATAGATAAAATGAAAATATTTAAATAAAATTGTGGGGAAAGAAATTAGAATTTATGATGGAACAAGAATGATAAGTTTCCTTTATCTCCATGCATAATATGTTATTGTGACTTTGAAAAGAAGCAAAGCAAGTTCTAGAATTTCAATTGTTGTGAGTGCATGTCACACAAAAATATAATAACGTATAGGCTTAAAGTGGCCCTCACTAGGCAATTTAATGGAATCAAGCTCAATTAACAAAAATGGACTCCACCACCATTTTAACCAATATCATGTAAGAAAAACATCCAATCATGTCACATGGCCTAAAATTGATGATCAAATTTAAAAAGCTTTTACCATCTTAAAAATATTACTAGAAAATTCCATGGAGGATTTATTCTAAATAAAATGCTATGTATTAAACAAAATGCAAAGTATGGAAATAAAATGTAATTGCTAAGTATAAAACTAGAGGAACGTATAAAGCAAGAATTTATTAACTAAGCATGAATTAAAATGCAAAAGAAAGTGAAATTAGAACCAACTCCCCTAGATTTCGGGCGGTTGAAGTAGATTTAAAAGAAGAATCCACCCCGGTAGTGGAGTATCCTTGGTTGTAATCAAATTCTTTTTATTCACCATTTTTCTATTGCAAATTCTTTCTGGAAATCTGAGGCGGTTCAGTTCAAGCATCCACTTCGGGAGCTTATATTCTTCTGCAACATCAACAAAAGAAAAACCATCCCATACACATGTGGGATGAAAAAAAAATAGGAGAATATTAGTGTGGGTTGAAGATATATCAGGAAATGAATCACAACTAATGAAATCAATAAATGACACATCTATTGAATTTTCTAAAAAATACAAAAATCACTAACCTTGTCATGTTCATAGGTACTTGGAGTGGTGATTATTACCTCATCCTTATCATGTAATAGCTCAAACTCTTGTTCTGGTGAATGTACATCTTCATGTGGTGATCCTTGGGGCTCTGCCTCCATAGCACAGTCCCTACACTTACATCATCAAATTCTGGTGATCATTGGGGTAGTGCTTCCAGAAATCATTCCCCTACACTTAAATCAACTTCTGCTTCAAATCCTGCATAATTTCCAACATCTAGAGCAACATCATTAGTAGAATCAAAATTATATTCAACTACATCATCACAACAATAAAAAGTACTTAAAGAATCTAGTGAAGAAGTAGATGCAGTGTCAGGCCTGACAAGTGCTCCACAATCCATCTTCTCACTGGCACTTCGTGTTTGTAATTGATGAATAGATGATGTAATCTAATCTAACTGATTCTGTATGTTCTGTATCCTTGAGAATTGTTTCTCTTGATGTTCACTCATTTATTGCATAATCTCTCTGAGTTTCCATGTTGACTCATCCATCTGAGAGTTATTTTGTTGAAAAGAAATTGGCATAAAATTAGTTGAAACCTCTTGAAATCCATATGAATTTTGGTAGGCTGGATATGGCTCAATAAATAGTCCTTGTGCATTTTCATACCTGAAACATAAATTATCCACCCAATTAGCATTAAAACCATTTGAAAATGACTCATACCTATTTTGTGGATCCATTGTTGGGTAAATTTGATACTCAGGCTGAAAATGATAACTCTCCATTCCACCTTTAAAATTCTGAAAATATGGATCCATGCTAAAGAAATCTCTTGTCCTTCACTACAACACTAGAACTCAAAATTAGAAGATTCAAGAGCATAAAGTTTCATACACACGAAAACATAAACAGTAAAAGCACTTAAAAATTCAAGAACAAATCAACATGATATAAAAATAAATAAGTAATCAAACCAATCAACATGTTAACAAAATAAACCAATCAATGCACAATCTAAAATAAACACATACTACTAGTTATTTCCCCGGCAACGACGCCAAAATTTGGTGTCGGCCATTTTGCATGTCACGAGGCGCTCAAAATTAATTAAAATTGAAACTCACATTAACTAAAATAACACGTGTAGTAAGGAGTCCCAAGTCGTATTTTTTTCCAAGGGCAACTAATTAATATGTGAATACTCTAGAATTGATTCAAGTAAAGCTATAACATCAATAAGGTCTAAGCATGATCTAATTTCTTTCTCACTAAGTTAGTTTCAATTAAACTCGGATTTAAATGCACCATTGAATCAAAAAAATCATTCATCAACTCTTCAATTCACAACACAAATTTACTCAACAATTAAACTCATAGGTTCAAACAAAATCATATTAAACAGAGGTAACAATCAAAACTAAAGTTGATCAATCTTCATTTAAGCAAGATCACAAGTACAAAAACCAAAATCAGAGCAAAAAATTACTAACTAAATCACAAAAACCTACAACTATCAGTATCAGTAGCAGAATTCAACAGAAACTAGATCTAAGGTCAGGGTTGTAAGAAAGAAATCACAAACAGAATTGCAGAAATTCAAGCAAGAATAGAATGGTAAAGACAAGAGATCAGATCTTCAGATCTGATCAACGACATGGCAAATTCATAGAGCCGTAAATTTGGATTAGGCCCGTCGGGTTGGCCCGTCCCGCCAAACCAATTAAGCGGGTTGGGTTGGAATTTTATCAACCCAAGTCCGCCGTGGGCCGACCCGCCTAGGCCCGCGACCCGCGCGGGTCGGCCCGCGATGGGCTTGGGTTGGCCTGCGGGTTGAGAATCACATGTAAGCAGTTTATATCAGTAGTCAATGCTGCAACTATGAGAGTACCAGGGGTTAAATTATAGCATTTCATTATCTTCTTCGTTGAGAGGAATATTAATTAGGAAAAGCCCATATTTGTGAAGTTGAGTGTGATAGACAAAAGTTACAGAAATATATATGCACACAAAGTCGATTAATCTTAAAAGTAGATGACCTTCTTATTTGATTCGTTTATGGGATAAATCTGAAACATACATTATGCACAATGAAGAGTTTGGTGTGTGTACCCAAACTAGATGGCCTTCTTAAAAGTAAATGACCTGCTTATTTGATTCGTTTACATAGATACAGCTAGGGTATCACTGACCTAAACTGCTCGACGCACAACCAGGAGTCATAATTACTATTCCTTTTCGTTGCACAATTTTATGGCAGTTTATTATCTTTCTTTGTTATAATTTTAAAATAAAAATAGTACTTTTGACCCAACATAAGTACTTGTTTATGTCCATTTATATTTAAAATACTTGTTTATGAATACATTTGATTGATAAAATATTTCCGAAGTAAAACATTGAAGATATGAACTCTTATTTTTAAATTTTTTTTAAAAAAATTGATAGGCCCGCGGGTTGGCCCGCCAAACCCGCGACCCGCCTTGGATTGGGTTGGGTTAAAAATTTCCTAACCCGCCAAGTTGACAACCCGCCCCGCCCCGGCCCGCCAAATGGTGGGCCCGCCACGAGCCGACCCGCCTCGCCATGGGTTGGCCCGTTTGACAGCTCTACAAATTCATTAACATTCAAAAGAAAACAGAAACTCTAGCATTCTTCAATCCAAATCCGGAACAAATCTCATCAATCTGTTGTACAACAAAAATGTCATCGGAAACCTCCCCTCAAGCTTTCAACAACTAATCTCTAACCTCCAACTATTACCAGTAGGTGCTCATAGTCTTTGGAAACCTCCCCTCTAACTCCCATCCTTCTGATAATCTCACCAGCCGAAGAAAACAGAGCTTGACTCTGTGAATTTTGCAAACCGGATCAAATGGCCAATTCATCCAAGTTATGATATGGAATGGAAGTCGGAATGAGATCTAAGACTCAAAGAAACCTCCCTCTGAGCTCAGTTGGATGTGAAAATCACTGAACAAGAAACCTCCCTTGCACAGGATCGCGGCGATGAATAGAACCAAGACGGGTCGAGAAACCTCCCTCCAGCACTCTCTAATCATCGGAAGATGAACGCCGGCAGCTGGAGATTGTCGTCGTTGAAGAAGTTAGCTCTCGGATCTGGTTTTGAGGAACGGGAGCATCGGCGTCGCGGCGGAGAAGAACGTGAATAGTGAAGAAATCGCGAGGAAGCCGAGCCCGAGCACTGTAGCTTCTCACGCGGGTTTTAAATCCTCCCTTCTCTGATCGGACGACTGAGATTTCTCGGAGCTTGATCAACGGTGGAAAACAGTCTAAATCCGATCCAATAGTACTGATCTTCATCTATGGTCCAGATCTGCTCCTCATTAGGTTGGATGGGCCATATCTTCAACGGATGGCCTAGATCTTCAACGGATGGCCTAGATCTGCTTAATCTTCAATGGACAGTCCAAAACACTCCAAGGCTTGATCGACTTGATTAGCCCTTGATTTGAGCCCAAATGTGGCTTGATCTGATCTGATCCATGACCCTTTTGATGCCTACAAAATAAGAATCAAATATTAGCACTAAATACTATGAAAATTAGTTAATTTACAATTAGGTCCAACATAGAATGAAATTATGAAATATAGAGTAAATATGACTTTAAGCTATGAAAATATCATTAAAAACATGCATCATGAATCAAGATAATATAGTCAAAATCATGGTTATCACGCCTCTAAGAGGATAAAGCTTAACCTCTAGCGATAAGACTTTATCCTCTCTTAAAGGATACTGGAGGTGCCTCCAACTAACTTGAGGGTGCCTCCCTTGAAGGCACGAGGGCGCCTTCCATCTTCCTTGAAGGCTCCTTTCACAAGGGTGGAAGGGCGTCTTCCATCTTCCTTGAGGGTGCCTTCCACCAGTCATCTTGAATAGTTAACCTTCAAGAAAGGTTAACTTTTCCTCGCTCTTCCTCTTTGGTGATGCTCTAGCTGTCGGGTGATGCCCCGGTCGTCCGGAGTTGAGCTCACACGAACCCAACTTTGACCTTCTCCTCGAGCAAACCTCCTTCCTGACTTCTCGTCCCTCGTATGTCTCGTACGTCATTCTCATCCACCGGTGTACACTTCCGCAACAACTCGTTCCTCGGATGTACAAAGTCCGTCAACTCACTTCCCATGTCATCCTTCTCGCTAGCCATATCTTCCACTTAACTTTTTGTATTCCTAAGCTCTTGTACATTAAGACACAAGGCATTAAAAATAACAGGACTTAACTTGGTTGACTACATCAAAACCAACCTGAGGTACTTACAATTTTAAGGACATGTGAAATCTTTGGGACTTCGTAAAATATAACACATTATAAAGATAATTAGATATATGAAATGTCATGATCTATTAAGTGTAAATGTCTTTGTTACAATTGAATAAAATCTGAATAAGAATGTTGGCAGGTTGAGATTGATCCACTCACATAGACAATCATCTCTATTTTGTTAAGTGCAAATAGAGCAAAGTTATTTATGGGACAGCTAATGAAGTTGTGCATGGAGACATACCTGAAAGTTAGGGTCGTCTTGATTGTTATATCAAGATAAGATCATTTATGAAATTGATAATGATCAGAGTAAATGTACCTACCATTTACTGAACCTGCTGAAGGTCAGATTTGAATTCAGGATTAGACATTAGAAATGTTTAGATCACAAATTTGTAGGATGTTGAAATTGAGAAAAATTGACACTCTTTATTAGTAAAGAGAAAAACATTGTAGCGTATGATTCATAACACATGTGCTATAGTGACAATGAGGTAGTAGAAGAATGGATCTCTGCTTCTCTACTATATGAGGCCCTTAACATTATAAGTTAATCTCAGTTTTACCCTAAGTGATTATTTAACTATATAAGTTAATCTCAGTTTTACCCTAAGTGATTATTTAACTATCGACTTTAAGTTCCAATCAGTGACTGCTACTTTAGCATGTATTCTATTGGCTATGGATGATTCAGTCTATAGAGCATAAATAGGAAAACAATTGATTACAATGAATAGATTATAGTTAAAATGGAAGATTAAAATAGATTTACATCTTTAGCATTTATTCACGGGTCGACCAATTATATTTTTTGTATTGAGTACTTAAAATGTGATTGTGAATACTAATGATATTGATTAAAGATATTAAACATTCGCTCGACCTAATAGTCATTATGAGAGATTAGAGATGTTTGTATTGATGTAAATAATTTAATCTAGGATGAATGTAAGATACTGATGTCTCCAATTCGTGTATAATAGAGCCATTAAGTTAAGTGTAGTAACTTTTTTAGTATTGATTGTTCAGTGTCTTTGCTGTCGCACGAACACTTTTCCTTAAATATGCATTGGATATTCTAATATGATTCTTGTGACTAAATCCTCATATGATGTTTATAACTAGACCCTTATATGATTTTTGTGGCCATCTGATCTTTATGAATATTTTTATCTTTGTAACTTAACTAGGACGAGTAAGAGATATTGGAGATAACTCTCACATCTACACCTTGTGTAGACAAGGTAGACATGGTAACCACCCATGTCTACACGTGTAGTTAGCCTTTAAATAGGTGTCCAAGTAGAAGATCAAGAGAGGGGAGAGGTGCTATTAAAAGGTTTCGTTTTGGAGACGGTGTCTCTTCCAAAAATCTCTGAGGAAGATCATTCATTGCCAAACAGGATTTGATTTGTGAAATTGTGAAGGATAATTCTATCTCCTGTGATTGCTCCTCCGGGGACAAGCATGAAAGTCACGAGTTGCCATCATCAATCGTTCACGAAGAACACAAGATCTGCTGCTAATCCACTATAAGTATTTACAAATTTCGTATTTGTATTTCATGCGATAGATTGCTACAATCTCATTATTAGCCTTGTTTGTCATTCGATCGTCGTGTGAGAAGAAGAATAAGTTGGCCATCACAATGAAACACGCCTGTTCTTGGACCCCAAATAAGCAAATATATAGAGAAGTATATATCATTAGCTATTCACTTCTTAATTGGCAGAAGAAGATTTGAATACTCAAATCATAGGAAAGAGTTTTATGTGAACTGCTTACCTTTTGCCCGCCAATTGTCTTCACACAATGCACTCTATAGGGCCCCCACAGACTTAGCTGAGTTAGTAGGCAGCAAGTTGATTACCACATGAAGTCTTAGGGTTGAATCTCATAGTTGGTAAGCCGTAAATCCCTGCAACCTAAACTTATCTTACCTACCACTTACCTTCTCAGTTATCATGATTTACTTTCTCCGTGTTGATCCTAGGATAGATTGACGAGGCGATAGAGGTGAGCATATTCACCTTTCGCCACAATGCTCTCTGTAGAGCTCCGTGACAAGCGAGCTCTTATAATGATGCAATTGGTAGTAACTGAACAACATCTTCCTGATAAGCAGCTGAAAATCCATGCTGATTTTGTCTGATTAGGATTAGCACCAAGAAAAGAATTTACAGGGAACACTACCTTCTACCGATAGGATAAACAGTGTAGTTTGAGCACACAAGCAAGATATACAATCAAAATCTCACCAAATTTGAGTAACTGAAAAAAAAATCATGAGCAATTAATACTAAAAGCAACTAGGAACAATTCTCATATGCTCTACCCATTTTGTTTGTTTGTACATATAAAAACATAGATCAAAAAAAGGAAAACCAATAGAAATTACCAAAATACAAGACAGAACAATGTTCCTTTTCATTATTTAACTGTTATATATCATGTACAGTGAATATGGTTAGAATTTGCCACTGTTATATGATGGCACTTTTAATAATTGAACTTTTATAAAACTTATTTTAAAATATTTCTTCACCTTTTGGGAATATTAGGAGAAAGATGATACGCTTACTTACGGAAGCGACTCATCATCCAGTCATAAGGAGAGTAAAAAACATTATTTTCTTCAATTATTAATTGTACTTTTATGACTCATTAAATGGGATATCTGATGCCAATTAAATAAAATTACTATTCGCATTTGATCCTAACAAATAAAATTACTACATGATCATATACTTAACTAAATAAAAATAATAATGAATAAAATTCCACAGTCAATTGTTAGAACCATCAGGTGCACTAGGCTACCTTGTTCAATAGGTAGCATTTAAGATATACTTTCATAGCTAACTCACCACTTGGAATTAGAGAACGTTCTTAGGTAAGTTCGAGGTTTTGAAGATTCCTTTTCATATACATCTTCTCTATCCACTTCAGTTTGGATGGAATTCTTCTTAGTATCGTTTAATGCTTGACATAACATAAGATGCTATACCTGAAAGACCGCAAATTAGTGGTGGTGCAAAATGGATTGGAAATCTCCACAAATACTTTGCTCGACAAACTTAAACTACAAGAATTTCAGTTGACTTGAAAGAAAATTGCTTGAGTTATGGAAGAAAATGTCATCTAAAGATGGCAAAACCAGTCCAGCAATTCAGTTCCAATTTTTTAGTTTGACTGCTAGATCAGTCCGGTCGTTATAACTATGCACTGCACGATCATTGAAGTATACTAATTCAATAAGTAACTCAATAGTATCCAAAAATGTAATGGCAGAAGAACTAATCACTAAGTACTGAACAGGATCAGTTGCCACATAAACTTCACCATTTGACCTCTTTAAGATTTGAGCATCACTTTTTGCTTGTTTCACACTCTACTACTAGAAACTGAACAATCGTTACGAAGTCTCTGATGTCGATGGCATAGGAAAGTTCTGCAATACACAGACATTTTGACGACAATAATCAATGAAATCATGTCCTGGTAGATTTAAGCATGTTATTCCACAAAATTTATACAGGTATGATTTAGAACCATGGCAAAGCCAACAAACATGCGATTGTTTGAATACAATTTGTGGTTATCCATGCATTAAAGCATCATGAGTATCTTAAAGAGGCAAAAGCTATATTGATCCAAGAACCTTACGACTAATTTTTTGGGAAGTGTGTCGAAATACAAACAAAGGTAGACAAGGTGAAGTAAAAAAAGTATAATGATAGCAAATAACCTGTCACTAGGCAGCTCTTCTGAGCAGCAAGGCCAAAATATAAGAGAGACACGAGTCAACAGAAGATAGAGCAACAATGAGCACAGCCACAAGAACAAGGGTAAGCATAGCTGTCCTCAGCTGAAGATGAAAAACAAAAACAATAAAGTTCTAGAATAACTCACATTCATAATTTTTCTAACATAAAGAATTTTTTAAAAAAACAGCAGATTTGTTAGGCAAGCAGCTTTGTCCCATTAGAGTTAATACTGAGGAAACATATGGACTATGAACCAGAGGATGCAAAAACACTCCTGAAACATAAACCTAAACTAACATGATGACTCAATGCTTCTCATCAAACCAAAATTCCAGCACCACTTATCCACATTTTCACAAAGCTTTGAATTGTATCAAGTGTTGTGACCAAGACCTATTTCTGATGCTACATGCCCCATTCAAAAGTCATAACTGTGCTTGAACAACCACATGACTTGTACCATTCTATGCTACGATCTGCCATTATCTCTGATGTAGTCAGTCCTTATATAAGAAGCATTTGCTATACTATTCATGATATATATTTTTGGGTCATGCTATCTTCTTTGTGAAACCAAAGAACTTTTGAACCACATTTCCTAAAGTCCCAAAACACTTTATGCTCCATGTTAGCAACCTTCACAAAAACCTTCAACAAAGTGGCACCATTTCTGCTTAGGACTTCAAAGAGGATGAGTGATGGGTGTGTTTTCATCGTCACCAAACATGGCATTTCATGTTAGGCATCCTCATCAACTAAACCTTTAACAAAAGTTTTAAGTCTCAACTAAGTTTAAATTTTAATCTGATTGCCTCATCCAATATCTTAGCCACCAATATTTATTTGTAGTTAGCTGCTTTCTTTTCCTTAAAATCAAGCACATAGATACATACCCAATACACTACATAACACTGAACCTTCACTGAATTCTTAAAATTGAGTCACTCTAGGAAAATGCAGCTACAATAAGGAGGGAAGTTCATAAGCTTCTCTAAATGGAAAATAGTATGGTTAGAGATGCATCATATTTCAACTTTTAATTCACAAGTTCAATTTCAGAAAAACAAATAAAATTAACAGGTTTTTTTTCTCACAAAAATTAAACTTGAGTAAACAATTGCCAGCAGTTTATACTAGAATTGGCATGGAAAAACTTCTTCATGTCACTGCAACTAGCAATCTATTTTATTTCAATGTTCTCAAAATGTCTGCATCTTATGTTCTCTCGATAATGAAGCTCAAAGCAACCTAATACTCAGGTTATGTTTTCAGTAAGACAACTATCTAAAATTATGAATTTTATACAAGGGTTTTATCTGAAATACACCATATGCCCATTAGGCAATCCAATGATTTGGACAATATAGCTTGTGAAACAATTTTACAGCCCATAAATACAATCACCATGGTTCCAGTGGATTACCAGAGTTAACTCGGATGTGTATTGACCAAATATCTAGGATAGTTGTGTTCACAACATATGCATAATTCATGAAAGGATTGTATGTGGTATCCAGACGCCTAACCCATGGATGGCAAATAAACTTAGGCGACACGGACACCGCTCTTAAAAGATGCATAAATTATCTAGCAGAGTATTAAAAACCATTATATGACGCAAGCCAAAGAAAATGCAGAATCCAATTTGGTATATTGTGCTATTTAAAATTTATATTAAATTAGAAATGTTTAGTTTGTTATTTCAATGGGATCAATTGTCATCTCATAGTGGAATTAACCAGTGGCAAAAGTAGTAATTCATGCATAATGATGCCTTGAGTGTAAAACCAAGAAACTAATTTTAAAGATAATAAGTTCATATGCCAAGAATAATTTTGTCTGCTAGTATTCTCAGGTATACATACCGTGCTTTGAAATGTTGGCCACTCTATGTACTTTATCTGACTAGGCTGTTCAGCTAAGAATACTGCTACAGATGTCAAACTCCTACAGGAACATGCAGAGAGCATAGTGACTTCTGCAAACTTCGTTATCAGAGAGTAGCTCATTTGAAAAAAAACACTTACCATGCAATATCCTTCACCATAGTCTTCCAAAATGGTTCATTGTCAAAATCACCTCCATAAGATAATCTAGGATGGTCATTACTTCTTAATGATGCACATATGAGCTTAGAACCCAAAACTGATTTTATCATAGTTTGTCCAATGTTCTATTCAATAAAGAAAGAATATAATAAAAATAAAAAACATAACTCCAACAACTATTCATTTGAACGTGTTCAAGATAGATTGCAAAAGAACTTAACAAATGAATTGGTATTCCACAGCTGGTAAATTGGAATTGACACAGTGGAAGGCTTGAACAAAAGTGGACCTAGAAGGAGAATGACATGTTACAGAAGTAAGATATTCATCAAGCATAAGTATTCAATCATGCATTTCATGAACAGTATGAACAATAAAGAGTAGGCAGTGCAGACCAAAACCTGAACGAGGTGTGATGCCGCCAGCAATTGCCATCTTCTTTTTATGAAAATCGAAACAAAATTTAAAAAAAAAAAAGATATTATACTAGAGTGGTTGATGTAAATAGTTTATCTTCATGAAAAATGGAACAAAAACCAAAGCACCAAAAGTCCAACAAACAATAGAAAACAGGAGGGGGTAAAGACAAGCAGTTTTACATAATTGAATATGTTTGATGCGACCATGTCTATTAACTGAAGGGATCAAAACATTAATTTTGAAATACGATAAACCTTTCCAAAATGTCAAAATCTAATAATAAGATATTATTGGGCTTTATGTTGCTCGGCAGAATGAGAGTTGTATTACAACCCATCTACTGACGGCTCATAATCTAGTACCATTGATCCTGTAATTTATACAATTTCAGGGTAGATGATTACCTTCTATCCAAAATGAGTCAATCATTACTTTTCCTATACTTCACTGGTAACATACTCAATTAAAACTTCCAATGCAATGCAACGAAAGATGCAGGCATGGAAATGATGTATGTTTAAGCAGAATGAATTTTATATCGCTTTGCTATGAGATTAAAGTACAACATTCAGGAAAAAAAAATCCTAAGATGTCAATTAAGTTGTTCCTCTCAATTGGGTGTTCATCCATATCACCCTAAGAATTATTCTTTTGAACGTTTCATCTAATCCATCATTTTAGAGTGATGGTATAAGAAAGGCTAGGTTAGTATAAAAGAGGGGAAGGGAAGCCCTAACCTTATAAGCAACTTCTAATCCTTGCATTGCAGTATACATTAGATATCTCAGGATTTATAAGACATCTGTCGCATATGTTATTTCGCTTTCGCCTCCGTTCTGTAAGGTAGCGATATGGATGTAAAGTTTGGTTCGATGCTAAACAATTCGCGCATGTTCATAGACATAGTTATTAATCTTACTTTTCAATCAGCAGTGTCAAATTTTTGCATGAACAACGGCATGACTATGAACATGCGTTAATTATTTTCAACAACGAGAAGCTGGCAGGGATTGGTGAACGATGGCGTACTTTGAGGCTACAAGCGTCCAAGAGTTCTCCTCGCTTCGTAGGGCCTTCGTCCGCGTACTTAGCAGCAGAGAGGGATGCTCGAAACGGAGGAACGGAGGTAGAGAAGCGTCAGGTTGTGAGGGAGGTAGATCGGGAGGCAGAGGAGATCGAGCGTCCGGCAGCAGAGAGGGGGCGGAGCGTTCGGCTAGGAGCTCTATCGAAGAGGGTGTCGCGGGGGGGTCGAAAGAGGAGGTCGAGTCCATAGGTTAGGTTAGATTTTATTAACGCTTAATAATAAAATAAAATAATAAAATTTAATTAAAAAAAGTGAAGTAATACGTCACAATAATATTTTAAAATAAATTTAAAATTTTTAAAAAAAATTATTAATTAAGCATTCAAATTATCTTCAACTCAAGAATGTACATATGCATTAGTCTCTACCCTGTCATGTATGTCAAGTTGGACATACAGGAAATACAAAATATCTTGGAAGTTTATTTATAGTAAAAAGAAATCTTTAAACCCTTAAAGATATATTATAAAAATCAATCCCAAAGTTAAATATGTGATGTAATTAGTGCGTTTTTGTTTCAGTTTAGATTGATTTGCAAATTAACTAAAATGAAATAGTATGATAAAAAATTATTAATTTTTAAGTATTCATTAATTTATAATAATTTATAGTTAAAAAATATATTTTTTATATTAAAATAATCTAAAATGTCCTTCAACAAAATACTCAATAATTGATCTGGTCTTTGAAAAAAAATTATGACTTTAATTTTTTTTTTTTTTAAGAGAAAAGATATACCATTGTTTTCAAGTGATTTAATATGTCAGTTCTATAATAAAACATAAATAGATAAATTATAAGAGTATTTTGTCCTAATAATCTTTTGTGTGGGAGAGATACCTAACGAGTTAGCTTGTACCGTTAAAAATTAACCTTAAAATTTATTGAAGTAAATATTTATGTAAATACTAATTGTATCAATATGTGAAGACTTTGATTTTTCAATTATTATTAGAGTAAAAAGTGATATCATTTATCATAAATTATCATTGGCCCTATAGTAAAATATAAGATCAGGTACTACCGTACTAGCATTTTGCATTTGCTTGGAAAGGAATATCATTGTCTTTATAGAAGGAATGTCTTTTATGTTAATGGTAATTACCCATCAAAAGAATGACTTTGACTTTTCTTTTTCATATTGATTTTTGTTAAAGATTCTTTTCGCACATGGGATTTTTAAATCCAAAATATGGATACTCGGAATCATTGTCAAGGAATTCTTGAAATATTAAAAAGTTACAACTTGACCACTTCTTTCATAAAAAAGTAGAATCGCTTGATAACGTAGAAATTCAAGTGGAATAGTTTAAACTAAATAAATAAAGAAAGAAAGAATGGCAATAATTGTGGCTACCTTGGTGATAAGCTTTTCTAATCATAAATTCAAAGAGTAGGAAATTTAAAGAACACGTTGATAAAGTGTTGAATAGTTAGTTGAATGGAAGACGGATTAAAATGAGGATTTATTTCTTAGATGGGCAATAATTCAAATTGACATGTTTAATTATGGTGTTAATCATTATAGCAAAAAATGATTCGCCCGTCCCAACGTCAAAAGCAAAATTTTGTCAAAAGTTTTACTTACTTTTCTAGACAAAAGCAAAATTTTGATTAGAAACTTGTTAACATAATTCTGTAACACAAATGCAACTTTTTTTTGAATTCATATAGTAAGTCCATTTCATATTGTATATCATTTTAGCTTCAAATAAAATGATCTCCAAGATTCGGTATAGTAAGTCAATTTAATGGTCAAAAGACTTAGTAACTATTTCGTATTTTTGGCATTGGACATTAGAGAAAAAAAAACAATGTGCCTTGCATTTAATACTGTTTTTTTAACTTTATTATTTTTGACACAAATGCAAATTGTGTCACACCCTTATTAATTGCCATTGCAATGTTAATTATGTCAAAGAAAGCTTTCATAACTTATCACAATAATCATACAATCTTACCACTATAAAATTATATAATTATTACCAACAGTTAATTTAATAACAAACATGTTAGATCCCAAAAAAAAATCCATTAAGAGCTCAATCTATGTAACAGCATTATTAAAATAAATTTGACATTGTCATTTCTACGTTCCTTCCTAAAGACGGATTAGCCTCACATCCAACACTGATTTAAAACAAATAAACAAACGAACCAACCAAGAAAATCACAGTAGAAAATGGACTAATAACTCAAAAGGAGGGTGACGCTATCCGCGTTTGGGAAGTTGCAGAGGCAGTAAGGGACTCAGAGTAGGTGACTTCATCATCATCACCACTCTCACCATCTCTACTGCATGATCCGGGCAGTAATTGCTCGGCTTGTTGCTGCCGCTGCTTTGGAGAAATCAAATCCGATGAGAATCTCGCCGCCGCTAACTCCGGTGGCGGTGGGACCAAAATTCCACCGACCAACACAATCTGTGGCGCCAGGGCGCTGCTGGTGCTCTGAGCTGCCGTGCCTGGTCGTCTATTGTTTAGTCGGTATTTCTGCACAAAAAAAACTTCATGTTCTTGATCTTTTGTCAAACTCCATAAACAGCAATGGACCAAATAGCGCACTTAAAATTCAGGAAATCTGAAAGTTACGTAAGTCTTTTGAAAAATCCATAAACTTTAAGTGATCCTTGTGATAAAAAGCCGAAGATTAAACTTGATGTGAAGGATCAATTTGTTATCGACTCCATATACAAAAGGATCAATTAACTGTGAAGGGAGTAGTACTACATCTCATACAGCTTGCAGTCTACATCCTAAACTTCGATAATTGACAAGACAATTACTGGGACCGCCGACATTAGATTTAGGGGTGTTTGGTTCTTTCCTAGAAATAGAAATCGGAATGGGAATCATTATATTGTGGAATGAGAATGGGTATGAGCATGGATATCACTCTTAAAAGCAATGTTTAGTTACTTGCATATTTTCTATCGGAATAAATCAAAATTTCTTTTTTTACCCTTAAAAGAAAATAAGAGAAAAAATTAGATATGAGAGAAAGATGAATGTGAAAGAAAAATATGATGAAAGAGAATGATGAAAGAGAAAGTATGATGAGAGAGAAAGTGTGATGAGAAAAGAGAGTATGATAGGAGAGAAAGTGATGAGAGAAGATGAGAGAGAAAATATGATATGAGAGAAAGTATGATAGGAGATGATGAAGAGAGAGAAAATGTAATGAGAAAAAAAGAGGAGAGAGAGTGTGATGAGAGAGATTGAGGAGAGAGAAAGTATGGTGAGAGAGAAAGTGTGATGAGAAAAAAACGAGAACAATGAGTGTAATGGGAGAGATTGAGGAGAGAGAAAGTATGATAAGAAAAAAAAGAAGGAAGAGAGTGCAATGGAAGAGATTGAGGAGAGAAAAAGTATGATGAGAGAGAAAGTGCAATGAGAAAAAAAAAGGAAAGAGAGTGTGATAGGAGAGATTAAGGAGAAAGAAAGTGTGTGATAAAATGATGTGAGAGAAAATATGATATAAGAGAACAATAAGAGAGAAGTGATATGAAAGAAAAATAAATAAATATATTTTGATGGAGAAAATTTTGATTTTATGTCAAGGGTATTTTTTGAATAAGGAAATTATTTTGATTGATGAAAATAAGGTAATGGCTCATTGAATGGGAGGTACATGGGAATGAGTTATTACCAAATTTTAAGGATTCATTCCTTTATTTGTATTCCTATTCCTATAATCCAAATATTAACAATGACAATCAATGATTTTCATTCTCATTCCTCACTTCTATTCCCCTAAACCAAACGCCCCCTTAACACGAAGCAGTTAATTGACAATGTGGTCCGCAGCATATTTGGAATCTATTGATCTGGATGCTAATCCATGCACCTAATGAGCCAATTGGAAGTTCTCATCCTTATCATGTTTGGTCACATTCTAGAGAACTACACTTGGCACCGAAATATAATGACCTTTTTGTCATATGGGTAAATACGACACCAAGCAATTCTGCCATGAATAAGATAGGAAATATAGGTTATGCTTGGAAGCTGGGACACGTTAATGAAGACAACTAATCTTTTGTGGAAAAAAAATTCAAAGTAGAGTTTGAAGTATGGTGCAAGAAAACAAGAAGAGTAAGGGCCACATGGGGATTCATTGTTGATATTTATAGCATGTAGATAACAAGTCGAGAAA
The DNA here is from genome assembly GCF_018446385.1 of Zingiber officinale. NCBI lineage: Eukaryota > Viridiplantae > Streptophyta > Magnoliopsida > Zingiberales > Zingiberaceae > Zingiber > Zingiber officinale. Next base: position 87,844,677 of record NC_055992.1, read on the forward strand.
TTTGGTTTTGTATCATAATTCACAAGTAATTCTTGGGAGTGAACGAGGTTAAGAGATCTATGTTCCATGGGAGTCATTTACGGCGAGAATTCGATTCTTTGCTTGCGTCATATGCTAACGAAAAGAAAGGAAGGTGCAGTACGTTTACGCGATTGAAGCAGAATTATTCAAATCACCTGCAAATGGCTCTTGACCTCGTCGTTGGTGAGCCCATCCACATTCATCAGCTCTCTGATCTGCTTCGGGGTTGCAACTGAGATGAATTAAATCTAATTTAAGAACTTTATCCACAGGAGTTGAAATTACGCGTGACGATGAGAAGGGTGTGTTAAGGGTCACCATGGATGCCGCCGAGCAGTTGAACAGCGTCGAGGAAGCAGCGGTGCAGCTCCGGCGACCAGCGGCGTCTGACTTTTTGATTGGTCTGAGATTGCCCTTCCTTCTTCTTGTCTCCTCCGCATCTACCGTTACCATCACCTCCGCCGCCGCTACCACTACCGCTAGTGTTGGAACTAGAGGCCGCCGATGCCGACACCAGCGGCGGTGGGGCAGCGTGCTTCTCTCGCTCAAAAGGCTGGAAAGCGCTGCCCATCCTCTTCACGCCTACTGCTATGCCTATGGGCCTCTCTGGCGGTTCCTACAATCGAACAGCAAATAAAAAACCCACACAAACAGAGGGGGAAAAGAATCCTAGAATTAATCTACTAAAACCCAATAAATTAGCTCACCACTTTGGTGCCAGTATCCGCGCACTGATTCCATAGCTGGACAGATCTAAGCCAGTCCGGCTTCGCATCAAACCCGATCGCCACCGGCTCACATATCTCCACGTCCTCCTCCACCGTCGACGCTAAACTCGGCTTCAGCGGAATGAACTCTGCCAATACCGGCTCGTTACCACTCACCGACCTCTCCTCCTCACACATCTGCCACTCCGAGCTTTCGATCGCTGCACCGCCACCGGAATTTCAAGAAACGAGCAACAAAAGTAGAATAAACAAAAACAAAAAGAAGAAGAAAGAAAGGTAAAAAAAAAAAGAGGAAGAGAAACCGAGCCTTGCGTGATGAGTTGAAGGGAAAGCGGCAGCTCTCTCTGGAAGACCTCGATCTTCTTGCGCTCCTCCTCGAGAGCGCGGACGTAGTCATGGCGGAAGCGCTGCCGATCGGCTATCCCCATCTTCTTTCGCTCCGACCTGGTTTTCGATCGTTGGCTTGGGATCCAAGAAAGGGACAAAAAGAGAAGATAACAGAAGAGGAGGAATCGAGGACGATTCGTCGCGTAGAAATAGAAATCCGAATCTTTTCTGATGAAACGGCGAGGAAGACTTTTTGACGATGTGATTACCGAAGGGGTTTATTTATATCAGTTATCTAAAATAATAATGAAAAAAATTAAATATGATATCCAATCGTAATAATTATAAATATAGTAATATAATATATTTAAAAATATTAAAATTAATAGATTTATTTATATAAATGGTCTAAAATAATAATAGAAATATTAAACATAACATACAATCGTAATAATTATAAATATAGTAATATAATAGATTTGAAAATATTTAATTTTTTAATATTTGATTAATGTTGAATATTGATGTTAAATATAATAAATCTCAATTGATTGAAATCAATGAGATTATTTTTCATTATTGTCATTATCCGACAAATATGGTATACAATCATAATAATTATAAATATAGTAATATAATAGACTTGAAAATATTTATTTATTTTACTATTTGATTAATGTCGATCTGGATTGTGATGTCAAATATAATAAATCTCAATTGATTTAAATCAATTAGAGATTATTTTCCATTATTGTCATTACCCGACAAACTCAACGGAAGTGTCGAACGTTGAGTTTGAGTGTCAACTTGGTGAAACGTTGTCTAAATAATAACTTGGTAAATATATCAATAATTTGATCTTCTGTAGAGATGTAAAAAATTTAAAGTTGTCAAGTCGTCACACGCTCACGAATAAAATGAAAATCAATTTCTACATGCTTGGTACGAGCATGAAAAATAGGATTTGCTGCAAGGTAAGTTGCTCCAATATTATTACACCCAGTGGCGGATCCAGACAAAAATTTAGAAGGGTGCTCAAAGAAAAGACTAAAAAAAATGTCTTTCTATCAAAAAAAATATTAAAAGAGTACTAAATTGATAATGATAATGATACAGACATAAAAATATGGACATACCAATAAAGGAATTATTTTTTAATACTTGAACCACCAGCATCAAATATAGACATACAAACAAGAGGAGACAACTAGATCCTACGAATGTTCATCTGTTGAAAATGTTGTAAAATTTATTCATTAGATTTTGCTAGTTAAAATTAGATGAAATAAGGAACAAGATTCACCTAAAATTGAAGAAATTTTGCTTGTTGTAGAGAATCACCGGCGGAGCACAGTGGTAACGGCGTCGACGAAATAGGCAAACCATGAACAGTAGTGGCGTCACTGGCGTGAGGCGTCGATGAAGTGAAAAGGCGACAAAGATGAGGGCAACGGTTTGAGGAGACCAGGGAGAAATAATGAAATCTCTTAGTGCGATTAAGGTTTTTGGTTAAAAGAAGAAGGATTAACTTAGGGAAAAAAAAGGTTCGGCGGCTGAAAAGAAAAAAGAAAGTTGCAGCAGCAGGAAAAGAAAGGAGAGAAAAGGTGTTTTAATGACATTTTTATGAAAAAGTCCAATAATTTTAAAAAATTACAATTATATCCTTTATTTTTTAATCATAATTAATTTTTTATTTTTTTTTCTCCAAAAACAAGGGGGTGCTTCCGCACCCCCTCGCGCCCCCTGCCTCCGCCAGTGATTACACCAGATTTTAGGCGTAGCCGTTGGAAAAAAGTGTAATTCCGAAAGAAGAGATTGTAGCTAAACAATTTCTGACGTTTGATTAGTAATAGTTTTATATTCAGCTTCAGTACTAAAGCGAGAGACTGTAGGTTACTTCTTTAAAAGCAAGAAATAAGATTTCGCCACTACAACAAAAACATTAAAAGACAACGGTTAAAAATCGTTGTCATAAGCCCTTTAAACTCGTTGTAACTGACACTGTTGTTAAATGTGCGGTAAAAGACAACGGTTTAAAACCGTTGTCTTTGACCACATTAGACAACAGTCATGCAACGGATTTAAAGTGTTGTCTTTTAATACCAAAGACAACAGTTCTGCAACAGTATAAAACCATTGTAATTGCCAATTTTGTAAAAATTTGATCGCAGATATACTTTTAACAACATATACACTGTTGTCTTTTTTCAAAATTTAGTTTAAAACCATTGTCTTAGAATACTTTTCACAACGGTTAAAAATCGTTGTCTTTGTACATTCAGTTGCATGTCTATATATGTACTTTTCACAACGGTTAAAACCATGGCCATTGCACACAAACTGGTACAACGTAACATTTATACATTCACAAAAATAGTTTTCAACATATATACATTCGATTAGTTGTCTTTAATTTATATATACATCTTGTCTCAAACAAAAACTGGTACATGTATACATTCACTTAAGTTTATAAACAATTCTATACAATTACTACAAGCTATCCAAACATGACCACAAGTAGTATCCAATCATGACAACCACAAAAGATGAAACCACAAAATTAAGTTTATAAGACCACAACCATGCAAACCCAGCTTGCAAACCCAGCAATTTCTCCCTGGTTCTTTTTCTGCACACCCAGCTTGCAAACCCAGCAATTTCTCCCTGTTATGAAAATAAAATATAGTTAAAGGCATAGAAAAAAAGAATGACCAAATAAGCACAAGAAACGTTGCCGCTTCACAATTTCATGAGTAGTGAAGCAAGTGAGCACGAAAAAAGTTTATGAAACTGGTTCATATGGCTGTTCCAACCCTTCAAATTCATTTCTTTTGTTAGTTCAAGGCTAATTGTACAAAGTTGGACAAATAGTACAGCAGATAAGTTAAAGAAATAAGGTAATTGAATTAAATCGTCTTGTGTATGAAATAGAGCAAAAGTGTGCAGTGGACAAGGACTGAAACCAGGATTGGCAAAAACGTCTTAGCAAGCAGATGAAGTTGAATCCAACACATACCAAGTACACATGAGCTATACATAATCTAATATGATAACACCACCTTGCTTAAGTCAAGGTGAAGCCTTACACGGAATAAACAAACAATCCCTGTAGCTAGTAACAGCAAATAAAGGAGGGCAGAATACATTGGGAAGAAAAAAGCAGTCAGATCAGAGCAACTCTAGGTAAGTCTAGATAGTTTGTGTATCTTGCATATAGTGATTGCTAAATTGGTTTGGTTTGGTTTGCCATAAGTAAGCCGAAACAACTATGTGAATGAACTTGGTCATTGTGATTCTCAACAAAGTGTAAGTTATTTCCATCCAACTTTAACCCATTCCGACCATTCATCATGTCCAACAAATTGCAAATTCCAAATATTTTCAATTTTGTTTGATTGAGAAACCATTTTCATTCCCAAAGAAAACAAGAATCTCAATACTATTAATTAAATTGGTCTTGCTCCTGCATTTTTCCCATGTATTATCATGTTCATAAATCAGGTAACTACTCAAAATATTTATCTAGCTCACCTCCTTTACGTGTAAATCCTAGTCTGCAGAAAACTGTCCATTAAGAAAGGAAACAATTCATGATGCTCAAAGTTAATCAGTTCATCATAATCTGACAAGTGTGTTAGTCCTACAGAAATGTGTTTACCAGCAAATGATATATATGTTTGAACATCTCAAAATCTTAAGTGAAAAACATTTCATGCATTCCAGTATAAGAATAATAATAAAATAGAGATGTTCTACCTGGATGTCCTACACACTAAAGTTTTAATAATCATGATGTTTCCAGGGGCATATATGTTAGGATCAAATTATGTAATTTGCATTATATGCAAATACTTTCCGAATAGATCAAGTCATTATATGATTTTAAATACCTAGTCATAAATATAGTCTTGTATGCATTCTGCCCACTCGGAACGCACTTCATCAATTTCTTCTCTAGATACTGAGGTTTGATGAACTGTGAACAAAGACATAGATTAGATTAGTAAAAAACAATCAAAAGATGATAAGTGCAAAATGATAAATACACAAATATTTGAGAAGATTGAGAATTGAATGTCAAATATTACTATTGATCGAAGTGAATCTCTCTCGATAGTTGCCAATTCTTCAATAATATCTCTCATATATCTCATCACATAAAAACTACACTGTTTCACATCTGGTTGGCGAGGACCCTATGTTAAAAACAAATTGTAAATGTCTAATATACATGTTTAATTGTTTATAATTTAATCATAAGTAGACATGCATACCTTTACTACTTCCCATGTAACATGTTTTTTCTTTTTTTTTTTTTGCCTTGTTTGAATTAAACAATCTTATGCTCCTTTATACATCAATAAGAATGGACATATGAGAGTTTTACTAATTAAAAAAATGCTTAATAAAATTAAAAAATGTACTCACATATCTACTACGTATTTCCAATCCTCGTCATGAATGCGATGACTAAGCAAATCCAACAAATAAACTGTCTCCTTATATGGATCAATGACAGTGAGAATCCAATGATAACTATGCACAAATCACATAATTATTGCATGTATATTTCTCGAAACAATAAATTAAAACTGATATTATAAGTCTTTACCCAACATTATGTGGCACCAAAACAAGTTGATTTCTTGATGCTTGACTCAGCTTATCTGCCAAAACACTAGCTCTTTCATTCAACTGTTCGAATTTGCTGTTTTTGTCCAGTCGAGTCACACATGGCACATATGGGATAATGTGTGGATTCACAAATCTGATTTTGTGGACATTGTTATATGTTTTCAGCTTTTTATAAAGATGCCTACCATTTCAAAATGAAGAATGTTACAATACTAAATTAATAAAGTTTATACAATTTATATGATAAACAAATAGAATAAGAAGACTTACCACACGTAAATTACTATACAATTTGCAGTTATGGGATCCAAATGATAAAAAGGAATGATATCTTCAAGGTGCACAAGGATTTCATATTGATCGTCAAAGAAACCCTCCTCACAAATCATTGATATATTTGTTTCATCATTTAGAGCACGGTTACAATAACAATACAGTAGATGCAATGACCTTGGCACACTTGATGAAATAATTGGGTTATTTCTTTGGACAACACTTCTTTTCCTTTGAGGATTCTAAAAATTACAAATGTACACATGTTAGGTGCAACACTAATCTTTGTTGGACAATTTAACTATAAATATAATATGACATTTACCTCATCTTGCATAACTACCAAGTTAGCCGGCCATCCCACATATGTTCCAATAGCATCACCAATTGTATCACATTGATTTGGAATTGGACATGGCAATTGTGCTAATTCATCCACAGCCTTAGCAATGGAGACACGCATACAATTAATGGGTAATGGAACACCATGAAGTAATTTACCAACCGCATTGACATGAACAATTGTACCATAGGCAACAATATTGCTTTTAGAACCCAATGTCAGTGCAACCGGTTTACCCTAGAAGATAAGTAATCATGTTATAAATTGATGCAACTCATAGTTTCAATAATACTAAGTAATATAATGACAACTAAATATATACCTGGAAGAAATCATCATTGTTCAAAATTTGCATGTCATCATCATCCAAAGTTTCAATATTTGGGACACACTTTTCAATTTTGATATTTTCGTCACTCATGGGATGCAACTTTACTGAGCAACTACCTTTTTCATCCGTATCTAAGTCGCATGCACCCTTTCTAAACATTGCTTCAAGTTTCTGTATGCGTTCATCTTGATTTGATATGCGTGCATTTTGTTGTGAGATTAATATCTTTGCCTCCATCAACTCTTTTTGTTGAAGGATAAACTGCTCATCAACAAGGTGTTTCTGCACTATGCTGCCAACATTAAAATAGAATGTTGGAGTGACATGACCTCCAACACCCCTCACACGCCCAGAATGCTCCTCAGATGAAAGTGCTTTTGAAAGGATATCCGTGTTTGCCTCTTCTAAGTGCAACTTACCCTCCCGTTTTTGTTGCACATAATCATCCTGTCATGCAAAAGAAAACAAAATAATTACTAGTACAAAATTAATTACTGGTAAATAACTCCCTATTAAGTACTAACACTAATATGGATATACATTTGTTTTAAAATTGTCAATGATGATTTGCTAATTATTTAACTGGTTGTGTATGCATACAAATATAATTTTAGAGATTGTGTAGAGTTTTCTGAACGGGAAAGCACAGATGATCAGCATGAGAACACTACTGCCACACCTTATTCTGGATCACAGATGCAGATTTTGATGAAATGATTTTGATGCAGATGCAGATGCAGATGCAGATGCAGATTTTGATGAAACGATTTTGATGCAGATGCAGAAGCAGATGCAGATTTTAATTTTTTTCTGCAATGTTGTAGTGTACATAAATGTAACAATATATTATTGTTGCGACAATAAAGGACAGAGACATAATAAAAACCATAAAGGCATAATAGATTTAGTAGGAAAGACGCATAATGAGCTTGCTTACAATCTTTTCTATTGCAATTTTCAAATCATCACCTTCAAATTATCCCTTCTTATTCATCCGTCCTTTCTTCCAAATAATCGCTCGATTAATCTCTTCATCATCACATAATTCATCTCCCTACAATCAAAATATATAATATATACAACTTTATAAATCACATTAATAGATTTAGTAAGAATAAAATATAGACAGATTCTAGATCATATTTACCGAATTAAGCAGAAATACTTACTATTTCATCAGCAAAACGAGCATAACCTTTACGGGCAAGCCGATATGGGTATACATTCTGCTTTCTTCTCTTCTTTTGCTCATCACTTACTTTCTAGTTAATTGAACATTCCTCATATATACCAGCTTTAAAACTAAAACAGTGGCTTGTGATCAACTCAATTGAAAATAGCAAATTATAATCCTTACCTTGAAGTCGTCTGACATGCGACTGATTACAAACGCACTCCAATCATCTCGTGCAATACCATACCCAATTGGTGGTTCTTTCAACTCTTCCGGTTTAGCAAGCTTGCTAAAAATAAACTTATGAGTGAGGAGAGCTTTATATTGCCGCCACTTACTATTTACCGAATTCAAACACCCCTTTTTCCATCTGGGGTCAACATTGTAACTCAACTATAAAAAATATTAACCTATTACATTAAATATATCATAAACATATATAAGGTAATTAAAAATTTTCAAAAGAAATTTAACTTACATTAACTGATTCCCATATTAAATCCTTAACGCCACTTAGAACTTGCTTCCATGACTTGTAACTTATCCTAACCTTTTCCCGAGCGAGAATGTCGATATAACTTTGCATTTCACTAGCAAAGTCTCCTATTGGCTGTCCAAATTTATTGAATTTTATATCCTTTCTAATTCCGTGGGCCCTTTGCCTAACCAACTTATCCAAACGAGTGCGACCTCTTGAAGTTCTTGTTGTTTCGGTCTCTTGAGATTCCATTACTGTACCAGAATTTCCAGAATTTGCAGAATTTGCCATATTACCTTCTTTGGTTCCTACAATATTTCCGTCTACTTGAATTCCCTTTCTTGTACTCTTTTTTCCACGAGATGTCATAGTTTCCACAAAGCAATGAAGAGATACAATTCCAGAATCTTGTTAAGTTCTTCAATGATGCAATTCCTGCATTATGCATTGACAACTTGTTAGTCATTCATAAAATTACACTATGCAATGCATTGGTAAATAAAGTACAGTAGTTTTCGATTTGCATCATACATCAATGTCATTCAAAATACTACTCATACAAGAACCATAATAAAAAAAAAAGGAACATGTTCCATCACTTATTTATTGATAACCCAGGTCCCATCACAATCTTCACAGCTACATGGTGGTTCTTTCTCATCTATTCCATCAACATCCATTGATAGAAACCCTCTTGTAAAACATTGGTAGTGGATTACATCATTTTCCAACTCATCATCATTTATATATTCAATGTTCTCCCTAGTAGGTGTTGCAAGTACAACATGCCATGTAGGCTCTTGAGGATCTTCAATGTAAAATACTTGCTTTGCTTGACTGGCCAATATAAAAGGGTCAGATTTGAATCCAATTCTCTTGAGATTTACCAGCGTGAAACCAAGATCATCAAATTTAATACCATTATTATTCTCAACCCAATTACATTTAAACACTGGAACTTGAAACTTTTGATAATCAAGTTCCCATATTTCTTGAATGACTTCATAAAAAATCATGTCTGACACAACTGGATTTTTGTCCTTTAAACTAGCTACTTGCATTGTCTTTGCGATTAAGCTTACTCTGGAGTTTTGAACAACTCGTATATCATCACGCTCTTTTGTATGATAAGTAACCCCATCAATCAAATAACTAGAATACTTTAACACTTGATTGCTAGGTCCGCGCGCTATCCACTTCAATCTTTCTGATATTTGACTAGTGGAATGACAAACTGCACTTGCAACCTATATTTTACAATGTGATAAAATTTGAACTTAGCTTTCAAAAAAACCTATATTTCAAAACTTATGAAACTTACACGATCACGTAACCAGTTAATAAATGATCGGTTATGCTCATCTTGTAGCCACCTTTTGGACTTAGCCTTATGAGGAAATTTTGCATTCAAAAATGTCATGTGCTCCCTGATGAAATGATTAGGGATAAGTTAACCATTTGAATATAAGAAAAGTTCAAGAAAGTATTAATAAGTTAGAGAAATTACTCGATATAAGGATCAACATCATCATCATTTTCTAATACATAACGATGTGCTTGATGCAACTCATCATGACAAGGGGAGTGAATTACTGAACCAGATAGAGGCTTTATGAGTTGTACTCTTCGATGCTTTGATGGGATCTCAATTGTATGCACACTAGACAAGTAGTCTGAGCAAAATTCCACAGCCTCTTCAGCAATATAACTTTCGGCTATACATCCTTCAGGTCGATTGCGATTTCGCACATAGCCTTTCAAGATCTTCATGAATCTTTCAAATGGGTACATATGCCTATACCATACCGGTCCACATAATTTCACCTCCCGCACAAGATGGACAGTTAAATGAATCATTATATCAAAAAAAGATGGGGGAAAATATTTTTCAAGTAAACACAATAGCATCACAATCTCTCTTTGCAAATCATCCAACTTTGAGACATCTATCACTTTATTATATACCACATTGAAAAATCCACACAACCGAATGATAGTATCTCTAACATGTTTAGGCAAGACACCATGGATAGCCACTGGAAGCAATTGTTGCATCAAAGTGTGATAGTCATGTGACTTAAGGCCAACAAGTTTCAAGTCCTTCATCGACACAAGGTTTTTAACATTGGATGAGTAACCTGTTGGGACCTTTATTCCTAACAAAGAATTGCAAAAAAAAAATTTCTCAGCCTTACTTAGTGTAAAATACGCTGCTGGCAAATATGTTTTATTCTCCCCCATCTTTGGTGACAAATCAGTTCTCACATTCATCTCCATAAGGTCTAGTCTTGCTGCTACTCCATCCTTTGTTTTTCCTGGAATGTCAAGTAACGTACCAATGAGACTTTCACAAATATTTTTTTCAATGTGCATCACATCAAGAACATGTCGAACATGTAGATATTTCCAATACTCAAGTTCAAAGAATATAGATTTCTTTTTCCAGTATGATTTTTCATCAACATCCTTTAACTGAAGCTTCCCACTCATTTTTCCCAAATAATAATTAATACTTTCAACTCTTTTTAATACTTCATGGCCAGTTAATGGTTTTGGTGCAAGGTTAAACTCTTGATTCCCGTTAAATGCTTTCTTTTGCCTTCGATAAGGATGACTTCTAGGAAGAAACCTTCTATGGCTAGTATATGACACTTTTTTACTATGCTTTAACCTTATTGAATATGTTTCTTCACCGCATATTGGACATGCATGATATCCTTTCACAACACAACCTAACATGTTCCCATATGCAGGAAAATCATTGATTGTCCATAGTAAAACAGCTCTAAGCAAGAAATTTTCCTCTCGATATGCATCATATATATCAACACCTATATCCCATAAGCATTTTAGGTCATCAATTAAAGGTGCTAAGTAGACATCAATATCATTCCCCGGTTGTTTGGGACCAGAAATCATCATAGTGAGCATCATAAATTTTCTCTTTATACATAACATTGGAGGAAAGTTGTAAGTGATCATAACAATTGGTCAACAACTATATGCAGAACTCATCGTACTATGGGGATTAATCCCATCTACTGATATGGCCAATCTTAGATTTCTTGGCTCAGAAGCAAAATCAAGCCAGTTGTGATCCACCAATTTCCAAGAGGGTGAATCAGCCGAATGACGCAAGTATCCATCACGAATTCTTTTATCAGCATGCCAAGTTAACTCCTTAGATATCTCCTTGTTTTTAAACCATCTTTGAAATCTTGGAATAGGTGGGAAGTACCAAAGGACTTTTGCTGGAACTCCTTCATTTATTGTATGTTTTTTTCCCAACTTCCACCATGACATCCCGCAAATAGGGCAACTGGTAAAATCCTCATACTTCTTTCGGTATAAGATACAATCATTAGGGCAAACATGAATTTTCACGTAATCCATCCCTAATGCAGATAAGCTTTTCTTTGCATCATACAAAGATAAAGGTAATTCATTTTTATCTGTAAGCATTTCCCTGATCAAACTAAGTATGTCAGTGAAACTTTTATCACTCCAACTATATTTTGCCTTCAAGTTATATAATTTGACAAGTGAAGATAACTTTGTAAATTTAGTACATCCTGGATATAAAGGTTTCTCAGCATCTTCAAGTAGCTTATGGAATTGTTTTGGATTCTCAGCATAACTATCATATGCAGCATGTACCATATCAATAGGTTCCTCGGCAAAAGATTTGTGTTCATCTTGGCCTACTCGATCATTCATTGAGTTCCCGATCTTAGATTTTTCCCCATGCCAAATCCATGTATGATATGTTAAATCCATACCATTACAACACAAATGTGCTCTTATAGTGTCAACATCTTTCGTCTTTAGATTACCACATCTTGCACATGGGCAAGGTATTTCATTCGGATCTATAGCGTTTTGTGTTGCAAAGTGCAAGAAAGACTCTACCCCAACCTCATATTCATGTGATAGTCTATTCTTTGACATCCAATCTTTATCCATTACTCATACAACTAAACAGCTAATAATGAGTCAAATCCTTCAAAACAATTGTAAGAATAATATTAAATTAGCAATGCTCCAAACAACACAAAATTAATCTAGTGAATTATGCTGGAATATATATATTAAATTTCATTTAATTATTAAGGTAAATACAGCTAAATTAATATTAAATGTGACAACTATGAATCAATTATTTTAAACATTAAGCATGTAGTAGAGATAAGAGAAGTATACTTTGAAGAGAGACAAGCTAGAAGAATTGTAAAGAAGAGACCAGGATAACATGATTTAGCAAAAAAAACTTCTAGTTGCAGATCATGCTTGTATGGATTGACAAGTTATATGGAACCATGTTTTCCTTCTTTATTGGCATCATATCAAACGTATTGTGATTTCTTATTAATTGTCGGACAACTTCTTACCTAAGGAAAACTTGAACAAGAAGTAGTGCAAGCTCTTGTTTTAAATTGGGAAATTTAAAACCAGAAGTAGCGTGTTTAAATGCATCGCTAGTATATTCGTTTTCCTCATCTCCTTTTTAGTTGAGCTTCTCTTGTTTTAAAAAAAATAACTTGTGTTCAAATATTGCTCCTGGTAGCATGATGTTTCTGATATATTTTGGTTTCCAAATTGTGTCTTTTAGCTTTTAATTTCCATTATCACTACAGGTACCAGATGTCTCCCTGTTTTAGTTGCTGCACATGGTCCACAGCTAACCAAATCAAGGGACTCACATGAGTTCCTGATATGCCCCTGAAACTGAAAATGCAGACTTGCCTATAAAATTCTGAAGACATTCATGGAGACTTTACAAGGTCTATCTCCATTGATTGGTATCAAGATAATTTGTTCAATTCACATAAGTGAAACAACTACTATGATATACTTTACCAAAGTAGGGAAAAAAAAAACCTTTTTGGTATGTTGTTTACAAACTCCATATAACAATGCATCACAATGGTCTTTTTCTAAACCCTTCTAAGAAGATGAAAAAAATACTATAAACCCTTCTAAAAAGATGAAAGAGTTTTTCCAGCCATACCTGAGTTATATCAGTGTAACTGTGGATTCACCCCATTTGAAAAGGGAACGAAGGCGGCTTGTTCAGATGTTCAACGGAAGAGGGTTAATCTGAGAGGAGTTCGAAGGAGAGGTTCAAGGAGAGGGGTTCGTTGGAGATGTTCAGCGAGAGAGGTTTAGCCAGAGAGGAGTTTTGAGGAGAGGTTCGTGCAAAGGGGTGGAAGGCAAAAACGTGTGAGGAGTGGAGAAGATCGTGTGAGGAGATCGGGAAGAGGAGATTGTGTGAGGAGAGGGAACGTGAAGAGATCGCGGGATGAGGAGAGGAGAAAGACACAGTTGCCTAGGGTTTCCGAAGACTAAGGGGAGGGAAAACACGCGCCAAAATATATTTCGGAGAGGGGAAGACATTAAACCAGGGCAATGGAACAAAAGAATTAGGTTTACAACGGTTTAAAAACCGTTGTAAAATGTGTAATCCTCTAAAAAATGCGCTTAAAAACAACGGTTTTAGGAAACCGTTGTAAAATGTGTTGTTGATTATAAAACAATTCGCTCAACGACAACGGTTTTTACAAAAACTGTTGTCTTTTGTTTTTCTTTAGAGCTAAAAGACAACGGTTTTGTCAAAAACCGTTGTCTTTTGTCAAATTAACAACAGTTCCCTAAAAAACCGTTGTCTTTATAGTGTTGTCTTTTAACAAATTTGTTGTAGTGCGCCTAAGAAATATAGCATATCCACTAATAGAATATCTATCTTCGGGAGAATCTGCCCAATCTGTATGACTATAAATCATCATTGAAATCAATTAGAGATTATTTTTCGTTATTAAGGTATGTTCATGAAACGTAGTGAATAAATAAGCATTAAATGGGATAGCAAAGATGGGTACGACAATGGGTTTAGAAGTTGCGGGTGGGAATGAGATTCGCGTACGTCGAGCTGACACCGACGTCAGTACGATAGGATCAGAAATGGACGGTTGAGATCTCCCCGCCAGGTCCATCGTGAGGACCAAGCAGCATCTGCCGACGACGGAGGGAATCAGGGAGCAATCTTCTTTCGGCCACGTCGGTTTAGGGGTACGGATGAGGTCGGAGGAGATTCTGGAAAATTCTCCGCTAACAGTGAATTTTTGAAGTGGCTCTCAAAATTTCAGTATTTTTTCAATTTTCACCTCAACTTTATATATAATCAGTTTTTTACCTAACCAAATAGCAAAATGTTTAAAATAACAAAATCCTATAATTATTTTTAAAATTATCAAATCATATATCCAATTTTATTTTTATCTCTTTCACTATTCCTAATCAATTACTACAATTATAACAATTAAATCGATTAATTTTACAACCTTTTAAAAAATAATTGATTCGTGTTTAAAAAATTACTGCTCTCGATATAGTTGATCAAATTAATGTTTGAGGCATTTATATAATCAGGAGAATTAGGTAAACACATAAAAAATAGTTTCATGTCATTCCGAACTCTCTAGACCCATTTGTCGGTTTCTATCGAAACCAGACTGATGGACCTAGAGAGCTTTGAATGGTATGAAACTAGAACTTATATGTTCTTCTAGTTCTCTTGATTATATAAATGTTCTCAAACATCAATGTAACCTAATATATTTAGAGCAATGATTTTTTAAACACAAATGTGTTTGAAAAATCTAATTCATGTTAAAAAATCACTACTTTTAATATATTAGATCAAATTGATATTTAAGAGCATAGATATAATCATAAAAACTAGATGAATTTATAAGATCTAGTTTTACATCATTCTAAGCCCTCTAGGTTCATCAACAAATTTTAGTCGAATGAACCTAAAGAGTTTTGGCCAAAATCGGCTGATAAATCTAGAGAGCTCAAAATGACGTGAAACTAAATCCTATGGGTTCGCCTAATTCTCATAATTATATAAATGCCCTCAAAAATAAATTTGAACTACTATATTGAGAGCCATAATTTTTTGAACACTAATATATCTGAAAATCTAATTCATGTTAAAAAAATTATTGCTCTCAATATATTATGTCAAATTGATGTTTAAGGGAATGGATATATGTTGGTGCAATTTTTCTAGGTCAAGGTTGACCAAGTTTACTAAGCTTGAGTCGTATGTTTGAGTTTTGATGTTTGACAATGTATGAAGATTGTAGGTGCAATTGTCCGTTTGGGGAGATTGTTAGAATAATTTTTCTCTGATCAATATTTGACCAGTTTTATGTAAAGAAGAGTCAAGTAGGTCAAGGTTAACCGGATACCTAACTTGGAAGTCCTAACTAGAGGTTAGGCAAGGGCAAGTCCAACGGAGATGTTGGCAGATGATGAAAATACAAGTGAGTCAGTGTTGACCGGACACTTGGTGCTAGAAAGTCCTGGTGAGTAAGGCCAGACAGTTGAAAGTCCTAGTGAGTGAAGCTAGCCAGTTGGAAAATCCTGGTGAGTGAAGCTAGGTGAAAGTCCTGGTGAGTGAAGCCAGACAGGTGAGAAAATCCTGGTGAGTAAAGCCAGGTGAAAATCCTAGTGAGTGAAGCTAGGCAGTGAGGAAGCCCTGGTGAGTGAAGCCATGCATGTAGAAATTCAGGTGGGTTAAGGTTGACCGGACATCTGGTGTTTGAAAGTCCAAGAAGGTCAAAGAATTGACCCGATACTTAGCACAAGGAGAAAAAATCCAAATGAGTCAAAGGATTGACTGAAAACTTGGTGAAGAAGTTTTAGCAGGTCAATCTTGACCAGATGCTAGGCAATGTGAAGTTCCAACAGGTCATGGTTGACCGGATGCTGGCCAAGAAACCTTAGACTTAGGTTTTAGAAGTTAGGGTGGGGTAATCGATTACCATAGCTTAAGCGATTAGATCAGTCGCTTAAGCTTAAAATCACGAGGAAGATTTCCTAATCGATTAGTATAATCGATTAGACACCGTAAGCGATTAGATTGATTGCTTAAACCATTTCTCGCGATCGAACAGAAAGTTGGTGAATCGATCTAGCTAATCGATTCAGCATGCCTTAATTGACTAGGCTAGTCGATTAAGCTTGAAAATCTAGCTATTGTACGTCCGATAAAAGGGTTTTCGACGCACTATTTCAGGTATCACTCTCGACTTTTTCTTTCCCACTGAGCTCACAGCCTTCCACCAGTTCTTGAAGCTTCTTAGAGACAAGTGTTGTTGTACTTCCAAGGCAAGAAGAAGAACAAGCTAGGGTTTCTTCATTGTAAATCTTGTAAGAGTTGACATTGTATTAGCTTGTATTTCTTTCTTATTGTATATTCTTGTGTGTGAGCTTGTACGAGACTTCTCCGCCTTCAGAGTGTTTCCGAGAAGGAGGTATTTGAAGTGGATGAGTGAGTGAGGGTCGGATCCTTGGATTAATCACTTCTTCTTGAGGTGGATATCAAGTAAATTCATAGTGTTAGCATTGTGAGTGTGCTTCGAGTTTAATCCGCTGCAAAACCAACATTATCGAAGCACAACAAGCTATTCACCCCCCTCCCCTCTAGCTCTCAAAGAGGTCCCAACAATTGATATCAGAGCAGGTGGCTCTTCAACGAACTAATCGCTGAGGGAGCAAAGTGCTAGAGGAAGATGGAGTCCGAAGACTTCTAGGATGGGATATCCGCCGCGATGACTGGAGCTTCCGTTAAAACTTGGAACATAATCGATCAACACTCACGGTAAGTGATTCCAGTGACGTGCACCGTGCATTTGACGCGCACAGTGTGTGCGTGCTTTGATCGATCTCTGAATAGCTTCCAGGGATGCGTAGTGACACGCATAGTGTCACCTACGTTGAATCGATCACAGAATCAATCACCGTGTGGTTGACGCCCCTATTGCTCTTCTTTGGCCGGTAGTGATGGCTGTCGACACAGAAACTGTGAGCTGCCGTTGAAGATGAGCTGAACCAGAGACCTCCTTGTGAACCACAATGCCTCCTTCCTTCCAAAGTCATCGGAAAGCACTTAGCAATTTGTTGGTCACCGGAAAAAAAAAGCCAAACTCCTCCATTCTGCAGTGATTGCTTGCACACTCCCGACCACCAGTCACCGCGGCACTAACTGTGGCCTTCATCCTCCCGTTCCACCCTTCACCTAACAAGTTAACCAATGAGGGTGACCATAGAGCAGTTGCAGTTGGTCTATGGTCGTAACTTGCGTTTGCTGGTTTCGACACAGAAGCTGTGTGCTGCCGGAGAAGATGAAAAACGAACAGAGGCATTGTGAACCTCGTTGGACTTGCCTATCGTAGCTTGAAACTACCGAGATGTTGTAATTGAACCCCTTCAACATCCTCTTCCTACAACCACTGATCTTGGTTGATGGCGATTACCCAGTTGGTGGTGAAGTGGGGTGGCAGTGGCCTTGCACGACCGGAGAAACCCAACCACCAGAAATTCCTCTTCCTTATGCCACCGATGAAGTGAATTCGTGATGCCTCCGAGCTCCCCATACTCTCTCCATCTTGTGTTGCCGGATATCACTCCTCAACCACCCATCAGTGCCGGCGGGATGCTATCCCACTGCCGGTGAGAGAGGGGGAAAGCCCCGTTGGATATAAGAGATGTGAATGGAGAAGAGGTGGAAGAGGAAAGAAGCTCCATTGTGAATGAGACTTTAGTCTCACATTAGGAGTTTCAAGGCAAATAGGTTGGTTTATATTGATTCACATGCATTGAGTGTTGGTGCAATATCCCTTGGGTCAGGTTGACCAGGTTGACTAAGCTTGAGTTGATTCAAACATGAGTCTTGATATTTGAGTTTAGATATTTGACAATACATGGAGATTGTAGGTGCAATCATCCGTTTGGGGAAATTATTGATACAATTCCTCTCTGGTCAAGGTTGACCAGTTAGATGTGAAGAAAAGTCAAGTAGGTCAAATAGTTGACCGGATACTTGACTGGGAAAATCCTAACTGGAGGTTAGGCAGTTGAAAGTCTGGGTGAGTGAAGTCAGGTGAAAGACCTAGTGAGTGAAGCTAGGTAGTTGGAAAGTCCTGGTGAGTGAAGCCAGATAGGTGAAAGGCAAATGGAAAGACCTGGTGAGTGAAGCCAGGCACGCGGGAATTCAGGTGGGTCATGGTTGACCGGACACCTGGTATTGAGAAGTCCAAGTAGGTCGAAGGATTGACTGGATACTTGGCACAAAGAGAAAGTCCAGATGGGTCAAAAAGTTGACCGAACACTTAGCAGTCATAAGTCCAATAGGGAGTTGGCATGGAACTAGGAAGTTCGGACGTAGTAAACTTCCGAAAGCCATAACTTTTGACTTGGATATCGGAATGAGGTGATCTCGGGTGCAAAACGAAGTTCATTTCAAGCTCTACACAATTTTCTACTTTTCAATCGATTGGCCAATCAATTGGGGGGTTCAATCGATCAACCAATCGATTGGTTGATGTAATTTTATGCAGAAATGGTCTAGATCGATTGGGTAATCGATCAAAACTTCCCCAATTGATTGGTCAATCGATTGGGAGAGTTTTTGAGCAAACAGTGAGCTTCTGAATTGATCAGTTGATCATTTAAAATCTCCAATCGATCAGGCAATCTATTGGGAGGTTGGAAAATCACGCGATAGCCTTGGAAATCGCGGGAGACGTGTTGAATCGATTGGGCAATCGATTCAGGTAATTTCCAGAAAGCACAAAGGCGCTCTGGATCGATCAACCGATCAATCCAAAGCCTTCCCAATTGATTGAGAGCAATTCAATCGATTGAGATCCGACCGTTGCGCAAGTTATAGCCGTTGGTGAGTGATTTTCTCTGCACGGTTTCGGTTTTCTTCTTCGCACGATCACAACTACCTCTCCAGCGATTTCTCCACTCTCACCGCCAGTTCTTGAAGCTTCTTGGAGCAAGGTGTTTTTGCACTTCCAAGGTCAAGAGGCGTTCCAAACAAGAAGGAGAAGCTAGCTAGGGTTCATGGTGTAAAATCTTGTAAGATTTACTTGTATTTTGCTTCTTCTTTTTCTTCTTGTTGTTGTGTGAGTTTGCACGAGGTTTCTCCACCTTCGGCTGCGACCGAGAAGGAGTGTTTTAATTAGTGGAGAGTGTGTCGTGTGTGTTGGTTGCTACTCGGAAAATCTAATGGTTCCACTGTACAAAAATTTTGTGCAAAGGTCTGAACCTTTTCCTAGCTACCATGTGTTCTTTTAAATTAAACTTGGATCGCCTGCGGAACTTAACACGTTTGATCCAAAGTTTAATCTATTTGTTCTTTTAGGTTTAGACTCGGATCTCCTGCGGAACTTAACACGTTCGATCCAAATCACCTAAGTTATTAATTTCATTAAATATTAGTTTCCAAAATTGACTTCCAGGACTGCATGGCGAGGCACACGGCCTTCTTGGATATGGGAACAACCACCACTGCCTAGACAAAGCCTTTTAAGGAAAGTTAATATTTAATTTCCTTAAATAACTTTAGGTTAACCAAAAAGAACAATCAAATCACAAGGAAAAGAAAAACAAAATAACACAACATCGAAAACAAATTCAAAATACTAGAATCGCATGCCTCTTGTATTTGGTATTATTTCCAAAAATAACTAGTATGATGCGGAAAGGAAAAATACAAGTTATACCTTTTGGAAAGACCTCTTGATCTTCTACCGTATTCCTCTTTTAACCTTGGACGTTGTGTGGGCAACGATCTTCCAAGATGAGGACCACCTAGCACTTTCTTCTTCTTCCTTCAAGTTTCGGCCAAGCACCAAAATCCAAGGATGAAGAACTTTTTCCACCAACTAAGCTCCAAGGGATGCAAACTTTCTCTCTTTCTTCTTCTTCTCCAAGTAGTATCCGGCCACCACAAAAGCTCCAAGCAAGGAAGAGTTTCGACCACCACAAAGAGGAAGAGAGGGAGAGAGGATGGCCGGCCACAACACCAAGGAAAAAGAGGGAGAGAATAATAGAGGTTGTGTCTCATGAAGGCACCCCAACCCCCTCTTTTATATTCTTTAGCTTTGGTAAATAAGGAAATTTAATTACAATAAAATTTCCTTAATTTTCCTTGACATGAATTAATTAAGAAAAATTAAACAAAATTTCCTAAACATTCATGTCTTGGCCGGCCACATCAACAAGAGCAAACAAGACAATTTTAATCAACAATTAAAATTCCTTATTTGTCTTTGGAAATTTAAAAAAATAAAATTTCCCTTTAAAATCCCTTCATGGTTGATAAAAAGAAAATTCTATAATTTTAATTCTTCTACATGTGAATAATTTATAAAGAAGAAAAATAAAATATCTTTCCAATCTACAAATAAGGAAAGAGATATAATCTCTTTCTTTAATCTTTTGTAGATCCCTTTTAAAGAGATATTTTAATTTTAAATCTCTCTAATAAATTATATCTTTCACATAAGAAAAATTTAAAATTAAAATTATTTTTAATTTAATGGGGGCCGGCCACCTAAGCTTGGGTTCAAGCTAGGGCCGGCCACCCCTAGCTTGGCCGACCCCTATATCATGAGTATGAAGGTGGGTATAGGTGGGTATAGTACTCTATAAATAAGAGGCTACGATAGGGACCGAGAGGAGGAATTGGTTTTGGTCTCCCGATAAAATTAAGCATCCCGTGTTCGCCTCGAACACACAACTTAATTTTATCAATAATAATTCATTCCACTAGAGAACTATTATTGAACTACCGCACTAATCCCAAATTATATTTTTGGGCTCTTTCTTATTATGAGTGTATTAGTCTCCCTGTGTTTAAGATGTCGAATGTCCACTAATTAAGTGAGTTACTGACAACTCATTTAATTAATATCTTAATCCAAGAATAGTACCACTCAACCTTATCATCATGTCGGACTGAGTCGACCTGCAGAGTTTAACATGACAATCCTTATGAGCTCATCTTGGGGACATTATCAACCTAGATTTCTAGGACACAGTTTCCTTCTATAATCAACAACACACACTATAAGTGATATCATTTCCCAACTTATCGGGCTTATTGATTTATCGAACTAAATCTCACCCATTGATAAATTAAAGAAATAAATATCAAATATATGTGCTTGTTATTATATTAGGATTAAGAGCACACACTTCCATAATAACTGAGGTCTTTGTTCCTTTATAAAGTCAGTATAAAAGAAACGACCTCTAATGGTCCTACTCAATACACTCTAAATGTACTAGCTAGTGTAATTATATAGTCAAGATAAACTAATTCCTAATTACACTACGACCTTCCAATGGTTTGTTCATTTTCATTTTGGTCGTGAGCTACTGTTTATAATTTATAAGGTACTGATAACATCATCTTCTGTATGTGGCACCACATACTATGTTATCTATAATATAAATTAATTGAACAACTACAACTAAATGTAGACAATTTGACCAAATGTGATTCTTTATTCAAAATAAATATTTACAAAAGCTTAGGTTTTCAGTATACACTCTAACAGTGTATGGATCCTTGGACTAGTCACCTTTTCTTGAGGTGGATACTAAGTAAATCCTTATGTTAGTATTGTATTTGTGTTTCTTGTACATTCCGCTGCATATCATCACCAAGAAGCAAGCAATGACGAGCACGGCGAGCTATTCACCCCTCTTCCCCCTCTAGCTATAAATCGACCCTAACATTGAGGATGTGAAAAAATGCGTGGGGAGAGACTCTTTCTCATGCGTGGGTGTGCAGGGGGGGTGCAAATCCAGGGTCCGGATTTTACTGAACCATGTTGACTCGTGTGCGGGCACGACCTGCGCCGCTGAATACCGGACTGGTCAGGGTAAAATTTGAGGAGGCTACAACCATAGGCAAAAGGTTACGCACATAGAAAAATAACAGAGGCTCTCTACCTACGTTCCTCCCTTATCTGTTGTGCAAATTTTGTAATCACTTCTGTGACACATTTTGTGAAAGGCTAGGTGAATATGATTATCCTTTTGGTGACAGCAAAATTTTTAATTTTTGGAATTGTTATTCTTTTATGCTGATTGATGAGAGTTTCTTCAAGAATAGCTTCAAAAAGCATAATTTGATTTGTAGAGATAAGTGTAGGAATCAAAGCTTTAAGCTGAACAAAACTATGATTGAATACTGGAAATGTGATATTTTTAAGGGTACAGGAGCAAACCCGAAAGTGATAAATAAAAATAGTATGTTTTTTTTAAAAAAAATTTCATCCTTTATTTAAGGTTTTTTATTGGAAGGAGAGACATTTCCTTATTTATAAAAAAAATATTCTAATTTTAAAATTATAAAAAAAATATCAAAAATAATATTATTCTATTTCCACCCCTTCTACTAATCTCTTAAATCCCACGTTATTTTTTAATACATGAACCTGATATAGAAAAATATTAGACTTATGCTTACCCTGGACCTGATATGATCCAATATCAGACCAATGTAGGTCTGATATTTTTCATATCAGACCCAACATGTATTTTTATGGAAAAATATTAAGTCCAAACTAGACTTGATATGGAAAATATCAAACCTAAGCTATGGCTGATATGAAAAATATTATACCTACGTTGGACCTCATCAATCCAGAGTAAACTTGATATTGGACCATATCAGTCCAGAACAGATTTGATATGAAAAAACATTAATCTTATCATGGGTCTAATATGAGTTTATAACATGCCAAATGATGAACTTGATATGGAAATATATCATATCCTTTTATTAAGAGGGGATGTATGAAAAATGGAAAGAGAGGGGATTACGTTTTTTTTCGATAATTTTACAATTAGGTTTTTTTTTTTTTTTTTTTTTTGAGAAATAAAGAACGTGGGCGCTGGTAACAAACTGTTTATTTTATTTTATTTTTTCTTTTCAAAAGTGTCAATGAACGAATCATTTGCAGCTTATATTTAATTTTTAAAATAAAATAAAATAATAAAATTAAAAGGAAAGGCGTCCCCGCCTGGCCAGGCAGGGAGTGAGAAATCGGAACAACTTCTCCCCCGATCGCTGTTGTCGCTGCTAAGGATTGCTTCTCCCCCGATCGCTGTTGTCGCGCTTCGATCTCTTCCTCCTTCTCCCCTTGTAGCTTCTCGGAAGGGAAGGGAAGGGAAGGGAGGGGGAGGGGTAAGGGAAGGTCGACTTATGTGTCTTGGTAGAGAAAGGAGAGAGCAAAAGAGAAAGGAAAGGGGGCTTGCGGAAAAAGGAAAACAAAGAGGGAAGAAAAGTGTGGATTTTGTAGGATGAAGGAGGTAGTGCTGCACGTTTACGACGTGACCAACAGCGGATCGGAGAAGACGAACAACACCATCCCCCAGATCAACCGCATCTTTAAGGATCGTATCGGACTGGAAGGCATCTTCCACAGCGCCATTCAGGTCCCTTTCTTCTTTTCCCCCTCGTTTGTTGTTCTCGCTCTTCTTTACCTTCTGGCACCTTTGGTTGGGAAAACCAAGAAAGTTGTATTTTCTGGATTCGAACTCTCAAGATCTGGAAGGGTTTTAGCCTCTTAGGTCCTTCAGTATTTTGATTGATTCTAAGTTATTGGGTATTATTTTTTTTTAACTGAATTTCTATTTCCTGGCCGCTTCGGAGGAACCCTAAAATGCGTGCAAATTTGATCGACAACTTGAGATGTGAAAGTAACTAACTTTAGCTTCTTTCTATGTGTTTGAAGTCGAATCAAACGAGAATGAAACTGATTGCTCGGTTCAAAGACTATTCCTGTGATATTTTTGGTGATGTTTAGAATGTGATTTAGCAGAATTTTTATTTTGTCAAGTTAGGAGTTTCAGCACAAATTGATAGTGTTCAATCCAGGTTAAGTATCATACATCTTTGTGTTGGTTGAAGTTCTGCCTCCAAAAATTAAAATAGAACTCCTAAAATGATGACTATTCACAAGAAACTTGGAAGCTTAGTGCAAATCATGGGTACGATTGCAAGAGATCTCTATCACATATGCCATCGATCAGCAGGAATTTAAATATTTAATGGGTCATAAGAAAATGACAGCTAAATTGCTAGAGATCTATGTCATGTTCTAAGTCACATAAACCAATTGGTTTTCTCAACTGATTGGACTTTTAATCTATAGTAGGGCTGTTGATGAAAAAGTAACGCTACTATTGATGGTTCATTGAATCCTCTCTGGTGTTTGAGCGATCAGATTTCTTCATTTAAAAGTATGTAATATACCTAATCATTATGGACTTACACAAATTTACCCAACTTTTATATGGGGAAGAAACTTGATGCTCTTCGGGGTTCATTTTCTCAGTATAAATTCTGAAATTAGCATTTCTTATTTTAAACACAAGTAAAAAAAATTATGAACTCCTCTCATTTATCATGAAGCTTACTAATCTTTATTTAGTGTGTCAACTTAATGTAATCTAGATGTTTGGGTTATTCACTGACAGTATTTCTTCTTGTTACTGATGTGAAAGTTTATCGAAAAATCAGAGTTACTCTTGGAATCTTGCTATTTCGCAGTCAACCAAATAGATGCTCTTATATCTGCGTTCAGTAAATGCTCATTTATCGTCACTTTTGTCTTTGTAACTGATCAATGTTTCTTAAAATGCAAATTCATGTCATGCATATGTTGGATAGGAAAAAATTAGAGACAGGAAAAGAGAAGAATACAATCCTTTCCTTGTTTGCTTTTGGTCAGAAAATATGAAAAAGGTTTGCAAAGTTTTCTTGTTTGGGTCAATAACATGGGAAAGAAAGGGCGGAGGAGGAGATAATTCAGTTGCCTCCATATTCAGAAGTTTTTCTTCTGAAAATTAGATGGAAGGGGAGACAAAAGACTAAATAGAGATGATAAGTGATAACAAATTACTATTCCAATATGATCCTACCTCCACATTCAACTGGTGGCTGGGTGATCTTCTAGCGGTTAGGATGATAATTTTAAATTCACCTCATGTTGCATTGGTTGTTCAGCTCAATATATTTAACGTGACCAAGGTAAATTCTTAAATAAGTTGAGCTGGAAGTCTAATGGCATTAAATGCCAGAACAATGTTTTTCCTTTCCTTTCTATTCTTAACCAAATAAGTGAAAAACTATTGTTTCTTCTCATCTGCTACATACAAATATGTGAACTGGAAAAAGAAAGGTACTTATGCTCTTCCCTGGCCAGCAACGCCTTTCTGATTATGTCGGAGAAATTGGACATCCTATGATAGCATTCACTTGAGAGACTAAAGTGTGTGGAACCAGCACAGGTCTGTTTGAATCAACATGCTATGTCAATCATAGGCAGTTAAAACTGACAGTTTATCTTATTGGCTGCTTTTCTGAAATTTTAGCTGCTCTAGTAATTTTCTAGTGAATTATAGTTTGATGTTTTCAAACTAAACAAAAAGAGATGCAAAGATGGTGAAATAGGTAGAATAGTGGAAAGCAGAAAAGTGGAGAATGAAAAAATAGGAAGAAGAGTGGAAGGTAAGTGAGAGAATAGATGTATAGCACCGAGACAATGTCCATGACTACCCTTGACATTGTTAGTGTCTCACTGTCACCATTGTCTCTTTGTTTAATGCTATCAAATTCTTGCATGATCTTCTTAGGATTTGAGTAAGAAGACTCTCTGAAGCATTAAGTTCTCTGATGTTGATATTTGTATTTAATAGGTAAAAATTCATATCAGAGCATCAGCAAGATAGTCTAGAATAACAGATTGTCGTGAGGTTAGGGATAGCAATAATAGGTAATCCAAATAAATAATAAGATGTATGAAATAATTGCTAAGAATGCAAGGTACCTCATTCTTAGTCATCTACAGAAAAATGGGCAAATTCAACCAATCTTACTTACACAATGGAAAGAATCACCAGCCAAAGGCTTCTCTATCCGTCTATCAAATTAACCAAAGGCGTGCATTCATGACCCTTGCCAAAGTTCTAATCAGTTCCCATCAATATTCATGCCAAGAAATTATGAACATAAATCCAGTAGTCCAAAGGACCAGATGTCCAAAATCCAAATAAGAACATCCAAACCCATATGGATAAACTATGCATTCCAAAAGGCTATTATTAAAGTACTATAAAGTATAG
This sequence comes from Zingiber officinale, assembly GCF_018446385.1. Classification (NCBI taxonomy): domain Eukaryota; kingdom Viridiplantae; phylum Streptophyta; class Magnoliopsida; order Zingiberales; family Zingiberaceae; genus Zingiber; species Zingiber officinale. The sequence goes on from NC_055992.1 coordinate 87,870,990, forward strand.
ATAATTGTTAAATACTACTTTCATATGGCTTCTTATGAAATAATATATCATATTGTGCTGTTATTTTATGGACAAAAATGTGGCACATAATGAAAATTTTATACTAATTTAACTACTTGGGAACAAACACATGATTAGACCTTTTTTGCGGGTTGCTTAACAACAATTTTTAGTAAGACATTTAACCTTGATTTAAGTTAATACTGCTTAGTTATAAAAAAATATTAATGTACTTAAGAGAGATTGCACAAGAAATTGAGAACAAAAGATAGTAAAGAAATCAATATCGAACATCAATTTACTATGAATAGGTTATAATAGTTTAACTTCATATAACATTAGGTTTAATTACTATAAAATTTTTCAGTATTAACAAATTATCATAACCTTTCATTTTAGATATATATCATATCCTATTTGATTTTATAACATCAATTTTGTTGTCATCCAATTGTTGTGAAATGGATGGCCTGAATCCAAAATCACAACTCGAGCTAAAACTCCTAAATTCTCATTTATGTTTTTGTTTTATTTTTAAATCTTTGTTGTTATTTTGTTTTTTTGGCATGATACATAACATGGATTTGTATTTGGGATCCATTAACAGTTGGATGGAAAAGTTAAATAAAGATATATGTGTGAAAAAAAAGAGAATAGGTTTGGATAAATTTGTTATGTCAGAATAGATACATTAAAATTGAAAGGATTATTTTTGTTAAAACTCTGAGCATACATAATATTTTCATTAAATAAACCTAGATGACGAATATAAATGTTGAGATTTTTTACAAATAAAGAAATTGAACACAAGCATACAAGTGAATTCAAGAAATATACTTTATATTTGGAATTTTGCAATATATGTATATGAAAGATATTATAATAAACATATATACTTCTAAGAATGTTTAGCTAAGTATAGATCATGAATCATATATTATTAGATTTAGACATTTAGTAGTGTAAATGTTAATGTAGCGTGCAAAAAAAAATAATATAGTATCTAGCAATACAACTGCTTTATGCTAATACTCTTGTGGATTGCTTCATTTTTTAACTGTTGTATCTTTGATTTAAAAGTGTATGGCTGTTCTAATTCCTTTCTTTATTAAGAGTATTTGCTTGATTTTGTATTTTAATTTTGAAAAATATTATTCCTATTAGCAGGACAGCCCATAAAGCCCTGTTCTGTGATTTACTTTTGGTCTCTCATTATTATATTTGGAAACAAGTGACCTTACATTTTATTGTATGACTGTATCTTAATCACTAAATACTGGATCTAATTTGTGTGCTTAACCAGGTTGTTCACCATCTGTATCCAATCTTTGTGTTCCTGGACTGGAACACATATTTATCAATTACATCAGGTATGGACTACAGTGAGATGCCAACTAGAATGGAGGGATTAGCTCCTTGCTCAAGGATGTACACTTACCTCCTCATTTGACTTCTAGTTGTCATTCTGGTTTGACATTAATGCCTGCTGCAGTATTTGTCAAATGACTGGTTTGGTCCAATAAGACATAGGGACTGGATAAGGCTAATGAGGCAAGCCTTGTACTGCATTGCAGGGAGTAGCAATGGTATCCCTCAGGGGATACCACTTTTTCTGAGATTTAGTGCATGTCTCTTTCTTGAATTTCCCTTCCACTTGCTTTCGACCCTGCATATCCAGGCTAACTGGTTGCTGATACTGAGCTAGAGACTTGCCATTCCTGAGATAAATACTAAATTTCTGAACCATACCATGGATCATGATTTTTAAAAGTGGCTGATACTGCTGCCGATCACCTAAGTTGGATAGGTATCAGCTAAGGCCGATGCAATGCTTCCTAAAAAATTGATCATCTTTTGTAGATTGATGAAGAAGTTTAAGGAACATAGAAATTCAAAGAAGTTTCCTAAAAATGAATTAATTTTATTAGAAAATAGCTGAACTTGATTGATTGCTCATCAAATCATGAAGTAGACGATGGAATCATTTGCCCCTAGGGCAATGGTGCAATGGCAGGATGCCTTTTTCCTTGGTACCTAAGGATTGTGTCCCAACCTTTGACGAATTAACAGATGAATTTATCTTAATGAGCGATTGACCTAAGAACACTAGACTGATGAGCCGCCCTCTACGAGCACTTCCCGATTTTACCCGGGTGGTCAATGGTAAATTTTCATGAAGTCAGACCGGTCACCTTAGGATTGGTTGGCGTAGGCTGGACACCTGGTGCCAACTAAAAAATAAATTTAAAATGAAGGAAACGATGGAAGCTGTTAGAGTTTTGTCAAACTAAATTCTTATTTAGTAACTTCTTTAATAATAAATGCAATAGTATTTGTTAATCTATTTTGGATTATTGATTTTAATAAATATGATATATTACTATAGGATTATATGATATTTCTAGAATAATATTTTATAATATTATATCAAATCAAACCCTTACTAATTTAAATAATTTATATTGGGTTACCATGCTATTTCATGACACACACCATTTGTCATCTTTGTTATCAAATTATACAATTTTCACTTTTTTTCCTCGACTAGTCCGATTTCACCAGTTTTGCTGATCTGATACAAATATACAATCATACTGTAGATTTTTTTTGAGCATCTGATTCTGATAACCATGCTATGCAAGCATGATGTTGGAATATGAGTGATTTTTTTCTTGAAGCAACAAGAATATAATTATTGCTGTCATTTGATCCTAATTTAGTAATTTAGTCTACTTCAAATATTGCTTGTTCCTAGACCTTTTTTTTACAGTTGGAAGAATGCTTAATCAGGAATTGAAACTTCTCTATCTCTATTTTATATTGTATTAATTTTATTGTTACCCCTATCAGTAAACTCATCATTGTATCTTAACTCAGGAGAAACTTCAATACAAATCTTGCTTAGTTAATCATGTTGTTGTTATTCTGACAGGTTTATGGAGATGAGGAATAGTCATTTGGATTTTGTGAACAAGGCTCTGGAGTTTTCAGTTGTCCACCATCTAGAAATCCTATGTATACCTACCGTGAGAGAATTGTTCTGGGGGAAACAGATTGCTCCATTTTCGATGTAAATATGATGCTGATGGAGCTTAGTCAAGCATGGCCTGGGCAGTCATATGACCTTTTAACAAAGAATTGTAATCACTTCCGTGACACATTTTGTGAAAGGCTAAGTGTCCCAAAGCTTCCTGGTAATATGATTATCCTTTTGGTGACAGCAAAATTTTTAATTTTTGGAATTGTTATTCTTTTATGCTGATTGATGAGAGTTTCTTCAAGAATAGCTTCAGAAAGCATAATTTGAATTGTAGAGATAAGTGTAGGAATCAAAGCTTTAAGCTGAACAAAACTATAATTGAATACTGGAAATGTGATTTCAAATTTGAGCATTAGAAAATAAAGTTGGAAAGATTGAGAACTCTGGCAAGCATTTTTAAGTCAAATGTTTTGGTATTCTGGATATGTTATATATTGGTTGTTTCTTCGTAGGACAAAGGAGCAACCTTATAAGATTGTGCTACTGTAATCCACAAAATTAAGAAACTATAGAGTTTACAGGTGAGATGTTTGAGATGGTTACATGGGATTACTAGATAAAACAATAAATGCTACTATCAATAAGAAGGTAGGTACAAGGTTTAAAGCATTTATCTGTGTCAAAATTTCATGCTTGATTGGATCAGTATGGTGTTGGTATTATAGGATGCCAACACTCACATGCTTTGGCATGCTCAAGAGTGTGCTAAGTTGGTTATGTGGGACTAGGTTCCATCCTCTAATTTGCTTTCACCTAGCTTGTTTGCTTTAAAAACTAATCTAATAATTTGATAAATGAATTGAAATTTGTATGTTTAATTGTTTTAAATATTTAATATTAATTCAGAAGTTACTTAATATATACTTAAATTTAACTCTAATAGCTTTTTCATTATCTACACACCACATAATATATGGCTTAACAAATTAACTAATATTATTTAACCATAGATTAAAAAAGTAGATCGTATATAATTCTAGTTAATTTAAATTCAACCATAATTAACTTAAGCCAATGATAACTTATAAAGAATTAAAATGCTGATATTAAATTTAAGAAAGCCTGTCCTGGTCTTAACTGTTTGGATTGGCCTGCGGAATTAAAAGTTTCGTTTGGTTTTATTCTGCTGGCTGACCTAAATAGCATGAAAATATAAATCATGGCTAGGTATAGCTCTAGTTGATGGGAAAAATGAGAAAATAAGTTAAAAATATATGCCCTATATATACGAGAGAAATTGATTAAGCTTATTTGTGTTTGAGATGTAAAGGAGTCTATTCAAAACTCTTGTTCTCTATTTATTGAATCAATGTATAGACAACAATCTTGAGACGGTAAAGAAATGTTTTTAGCCAAAACTGAATTTATGCTCCAATTAAGTTTTTGAATTGGAGAATGCATGTTGATATAGAACTAGTAGAGAAGAGGGAAGACTGAAAACATGGAAAGAGGAATATAAGCAAAGAGTTGAGAACATTAAATTAAAGAAGAAATTGCTTGCTTAATTATGTTAAGTGGCCACTATTTTTAGACTCCAATCATCACCAGTTCAGTAAACTACATCTGCTCCATCCATTATTTGAACAAGCCAGAGCATTAAAAGAAAAAAGAACTCACTCTAATAAGCATTTAATTCTTAGTTTTCAAATAAACATATGTTCTCCGGCATGTGCCATGTGTCTAAATATCTAAAAGAAAATTCTTCTCTATGGCCTTTTGGTACGGGGAGTATGACATTTCTAGTTTTGTTTCTCTTGTAAATTGGGCAACACAGCTCGAAACAAAATAGTTGTCGAAAAGTAGTTGAATCCATGTTGTACAACTAGAATCTTTGATTCCTACGATCTGGACTGCAAAGAGTCATTGTTAAGAGAATTGCTTTGTGTCAAGTATTCGACTGTTATCCTTGGATCTGCTAAAATGATCAGGATCTATGCGAGTTGTGTTCATCGGGAAATTACATCATTTTGCCTAGCAAAGTGGCGATTATGATCCTTTATTGTTCATACTTTTTAAACAGGCACCGCATTGAAGTTTATGCTTCTTAAAACAATGTTCCTTTCCATGCTTAGAACTTGGGAGGAAAAACAGAAAAAATAATAGAAATCGAAAGTTAAAAGGGTTTTCTTTTTTATTAGAATTGTCCAAAGTAATTTTTTATTTATTATTTAAATAATATTTTATTTTATTGTATCCTAATTTATTTTTTTTATTTTTATTTTTGACAATGGGATTTAGACCGTTATAACAGTTATGATATAATTATTATAATCAGAAATATCTATATTTATTATTATTATTATTATTATTATTTGTTTTTTAATTCATTTGCTGCTGTAACAATTAGTTTAGAAAAAAAAAAAATCACTCGCTTCGCTAAATGCCGTTTCTCGCTTCTCTAAATTCCGTCCGTCTATAAATAGAGCCGCTACTCACTGTCTCTTCATTTGAAATCCTGCGTCGTCTTCTGTCTCTCGCTCTAGGGTTCAAGAAGAGCGACATTGGAGCATGGCCGGCAGATTCCTCCGATGCACTCTGCCAGCTGCCTCGTGGGGGATAAAGCGCCAGCGAACGGAGGGCCGTCGCCCTTCGCATCCGCCCTCGGTTTTCGTCAGTCGAGATGAGGAGGACTGCATCCTCGGTCTCCTCATGCTGTCGGGTGCCCTGCTCGACCTTCGCCGCGGGGTTCCGCCGCCGCAAGCACCAAAGCAGCTGCTGATGCTTCCTTCCCGATCGTCGCCTCCACCGGCGGAGACGCGGGAGCAAGAATCGCCTTATCTGATCTCATTCCCTGGGCTAATGCCGCTTCTGCCTCCGCCGAAGGAAAAGCAGTCTCCGGCTCTGAAACAACAACAACAGCAACGGCAGAACGAGACGCTTTCCCCTGCGACGCCTTCAACGGCCGATCTGCGCCGTTACGAGTGCCCAGAATGTGGAAAGGCATTCTTTTCGTACCAGGCCCTCGGCGGCCACAAAAGCAGCCACCGGAAGCGCCGCTGGGCGCAGGAGCAAGAATCGCCGTATCTGATCTCATTCCCTGGGCTAATGCCGCCGCTTCTGCCTCCGCCGGAGGAAAAGCAGTCTTCGCTTTCGTCCCCGGCGCTGAAACAAGAACAGCAGCGGCAGAACGAGACGCTTTCTCCTGCGACGCCTTCAACGGCCGATCTGCGCCGCTACGAGTGCCCAGAATGCGGAAAAGCATTCTCTTCGCACCAGGCACTCGGCGGCCACAAAAGCATCCACCGGAAGCGGCGGTCGCCCAGCGCCTCCCAGACAGAAAAGCAGAGACGCGTCAAGGCGAGAAGAGCAATGCTATGCCATCGATTTCACTGACGGAGTGCTCGCCGATGAATTGGGGACTAGGCATCGACCTCAACCAGCCGGCGATAGAAAAGGATTAATTAAGTCACGGAGGAGGAGGAGGCGGTGGTGGGAGTTGCTGCCGATCAATTTCTCCTCTCCTCTGTTTTAATTTCATTTTAGGATAATGAAATTTCTTGTTAATTAATCTCTTGTTGTACATAATTCATTTGAAATGTTATGATAGTGATTAAACTTCTACCTGCTTAGCTCAGCTTCTTGTGCATTACTCAACTTATTTACTCATTTATTTATTTATTTATTTATTTTTGACAATTTCACTTATATAATTTTGAGGGGAAAAAAATTTGGTTTTATTTTTATTTTCTAAAAAATAAAAAATATAACAGTGCATTTGGTTTTATTTTTATTTTCTAAAAATTACTTATTTTTTTCTTATAAAATAACTTTTAAACATTTTTTATTTTACCATAAAATGATATTTTCTTTTTTAAAAAATAAATATGAAAATTACCAACCAAATAATATTTCTCTTTTTTTTTTCAAAAGATAAAAATAAAAAATAATCAAACTTACAAATAAACATTTATGTCATGCAAAAATTAAATATATCAATTTTGAACATCACTTTATTTGAGATTTTTTTTATGACGTTATTAATTAATACAATAGAAGTTTATAACAGTGAAAGTGTTACATAAATATTCATCAAAATTTGAATTAATTTTTATAAAATCATTTTTACTAAGAATGTCGGCTGCTCCAATATACTATTACCAGTGTGGATTATAATTCAAGTATTTATATTATGGTAGTTATAATCTAATAACTTATAAAATAAGAGTATCTTGAAAATAAAAATGTATTAAGTGAGCTAGAATGTTATTTTAATAACAAATAAAACAGGAGTGCAATTTGAATAAAAAAAAGACGATTCTTTTATTTTATTTATATTTTTAAATTAATTAATTTATTGTATTAGTTATAATCCACGGTCAACCTAAATAGTTATGAATCCTGATTATGCCCCAATTCGTACGAAGTTGCATAGGAGATGTTTTATCCGAACAAGTTTCCTAGGATACATTACATGTCTCCCCTCTAAATCAGACATCAAAATTGAATAGAGTCTATTTTTTTTTTAAAAAAAATGAATGATTTCCAAACATGCGAAGGTTGAGAAACCTCCTTACTAGGAGTGTCCCTAATTAGACCAGCAAGTAGGGCGTCAAACCACGTAGGGATGGAGAAGAGGGTGATCGGGTTCTTCGGCTACTTCATGTTGTTTTTGATTTCTTATAATTGAACTGCCTTCAACCTCCAAGTTGAACTTTCAAGAAGTAAATGGTGGAAGGAGAGATTGTTACGTCAATTCTTAGTATTCCACCTCTATCTTGGATTCTGCACCTTAACCGTCTCCAACCATCTAGAGGAACCAATGCGGAGACAATGAAGAGGGAGCAGTGCATCATGATACTGATCACACAAGGATAACTCTCTCATCCACTCAAACCACTGTACTACCGGTGTGAATCTTACTTTTGAATTGTTTGCAATCGCTAGGAATAAAAGGGAGTTTTTTTTCTTCCCTTTTTATTGCCTACTTTTCTTTACTTTTGCACTTTGCTTTTATATTTTTGTTTCATACTTTGTGTCTTGTTAGGTCTATATTCCATTTGATTTTGAATAAATATCTCCTTGTGTGTTTTCTAGTAATATTTTGAGAATAGGAAAAGTTTTTTAAGTTTGACCAAAGTTTTAGGTCATTGGACATGATTGAATGCTCTACTTGCATACTATTGGTTAGTGTTATGATAAATTATATTTGGATTAATTGAGTTTGATTGTCAAATTACCTAGAGAGGACTACTACATTCCTAATCTTTTCAAAATTACAATATCATATATGTGCACGAATATGATGAAGGATATCTCTTTGCTTATTCTTTGATTTCTTTTCCTTTTACATTTTAATCGAATAACTCACTCAACAAATTTTATCTTCCACCTTTGTTTTGCTATTATTTCATTGAGAGTTTTGGTTGATATCTTTATGAGTTAGAATGTTAAAATTTTAAGAGTGGGAGAAAGAGAGGCATATGTTTGAGTTCATGGAGGTTCCACACTACAAATTGATTGGAAATTTTGAAATGGGAGATCAATTCAAGAGTCAGTTTGTTGGAGGGTTTTTAAGGCAGAATTCTCATTGAGATTTCTTATTTTGGATTTGTACTAAGTTTGTGGAATCCAGCTAGTTAGTTAACTGAATGTCACATCAATTTAGTAGGACAATTTGAGAGCATTTTCAAGTCCTAGTGTGGCTGTTAGTCTTGGATGATGCTGCTGAAAAATGTCCATAACCATTCTTATCTCAAAAATTAAAAAAAAAAATCTGTACAAGAGTTGGAAAGTCTGTCAAAAGTTGATGGAATGATGCAAGATCTTGTTGCTGGAAAATGTTTCCAAGAAACAGGAAAGTTTCATGGATTGCTGAAAGCTGAAGAAGTTGCTAAATTCAAATCCTTAACTTTCTAAATTGATGTTGTTGCTGTATTTCCAGAAGTGGTTTTTAAATCTCAGTCCAGAAACTGAAATTTGCTGCTGTAATTCTGCATTTGTTGGGAGCCACATCCTTCTTAGCTGGTGTGGAGTAGCCATGAACCTAAAAGAGAATTTTTGTTGTTGTGTAGGAATTTATCAAAGTTGCTGATTTCAGACGTGCTGGAAATAATTGTCCACAACATGTTGTAATTCAAGGGGTTGCTGATTGGTATTGTTTAAGCCTTGTTTTGGCTCTTGTTGATGTAGTATGAATGCAGCATCAAGAAATGCAGAAGATAAGTGTCATCTACAAGTAATTTGAAACTGCATTAAAGCCTCATTTGCACGTGTGCTAGCCATCATACCATATAGGCTTCATAATCAGAAACAACTTCAATTGAAACTCTTACCAATCCAGTGCTAGTTGGTTCCCTCTTCCTTCCACGAGTTCCAGAATCAGAATTCTGAAACTCACATTCAAAAAGCTTATTTCTAAAACTGAATTCAGGAAACTTAAAACCTGTAGCTCCTGGAGTGTTGCAAATAGGTTAATGCTGTAAAAAGAAAGAAAGGAAATCAGCAAGGAAGATTTTTGCAATTAGTATATCAGTTTCGATATGTTGTGTGCCAACTTTTCTTTACAAGCTCTGATCATTGGAAATTTCAAGTTGAGCCTAAGATCTCTAATTGTCATTTGGCGTTATGTTCTTCTCAATTTTTAGTGATAAGAAATCTATAACTTTGGGAAATCCAGATTCTGAAACTTAAGTGCTGAAATTCAGGATTTTGAAAAGGAATGCAGGGGGTTGCTATTGGAGTTATTGAACCTTGTTTTGGTTCTTTATGTAGGAAATAAGATGTTCAGATAACAAGTGCCAACTGCATCAAAGAAAAGCTGAAAATTGTCTTGAATATGAGATTTCAGGGTGATAACTGAATTTGGTGAGAAGTTGAATTGTGAATTAGATTTAAATTACAGTGTGCCAATTGCTATTGCATTTTCTAGCCACCAACAGTTCGAATTTGATCTCCTATCATTTCAGTGCTACATGAGACCTTTGTCCGAGCTGAATTCTTCATTGACAAACCCTGAAATTTCCCTGAATCTAGATTCTGAAACTGAAGTTAAAAAAAAATCAGAATTTAAAATTTAGCTGCATTTGATGTTTGAATTTATAAGTTGCAGGGATTAATTCTATTCGAGAGGCTTTCTAGCTGATGTGTTAACATTGTTGAAATTCTGAAACCGAGGAATATAATGTTATTTAACAATGAATTAAAAAGAAATGCTCTTTTACTATTTGAATAAACACGACTGTTCTTTTATTTTGCCATAAAAAACGACTGTTTTTTTTTTAATTTGAGGGGACAATTGGATTACATGTGTTTATTAATATAATTACAAGATCAGCATATAATGCTCCAAAGTGATGCAGTGATAAAACTTTCAGAAAAATAGAAAAAGAATTAGGATTGAAAATGAATGTGCATAATTTATACTTTGAATTTATTTGATAGATAAATTAGTATCTTAGAGATCAGCTTTTGAATATATATAAGTTTTGTTCTAGATTTATCCTATGGACAAATTAGGGGAAAGATTGTCTAATTCCAAGGTTAGTAATTTAAAAAAAAAAATCAGCATACAAAAACTTTAAACAAACTTAAGCGTGGATAATGATAACTTAATTGTATTGTATACTAATCATATTGTGGAAGAACTTTTGTAAACCACTAATCTTAAAAAAGTGCTAGTCTAACGAGATGTTTTGTTAAAGCTGATGAAAAGCGGTCTTTATGTGAGATTAATGGATAAGAAAATTTTAATTATTCTAAATAATTAATAAATTAATTAAGAATTAATTATTTTGAATATAGAAAATTTAATGAGAATAAATCATACTTAATTTATTCAAATAAATTAGAGATATCAAATAAAAAGTAATTCAGGTTAATTAATTTAAATTTTAAAATATTTAAAGTTGTAAAAATTATTTCGAATTAAAAATAATTTTATAATCAAGTGATTGAGTGGTTAAGATTATGAGATGGTTTAAATCATCTCTTATCCTGTCCGAATCGCTGAACCAGTGGACACCGGGTACGTGGTGCTCTCTTAGTTGATGACGCGGCTCCCCCGCTGACCGTGTGGAGCTCCGGCGGACCTGCAAAGAAGTCGGGCCGGGAAGGGGTTCCCGACGACGACCCTCCGACGCTCAAGTCAGGCAAGCAAGCAGCAAAAAAGTGGTCTCGAATATGAGAGTTACATTCCCTCCGGCGAAGTCTGTGAACTCTTATATAGAGCTGGAGGAAGCTCATGCACACCAATCGAGGTAAACACGTGTTCTTAGCCCATATCTCGGTATGTGTTTGTCAGAAAGCTTACCTGACACTATACTACTACAGTCCAAGCACGTTCTCGATGGGACAACAGAACACCTCGTCGCCAGATTAGGAGTATGGCTTAGTAATAGGACTTGACCGTTGTCATAAGATATAAATTGTCCTTCTTTCCCTACCCCATGACGAGGTGTCCGTCCGGCCGGCTGGACGGGGCGTCCGGCCGGCACTCATCTTACAACCGGCCGGACGGCAATCACATCCCGTCCGGCTCTTCGTATGCCTCGGTATGCTGGATAGATCCTCGGTAAGGTGCTGTAGGGATTGCTAGCAGTATGTCACCTTGTCTTCGGCCTTCCGCTCGGCCCTTCGCTACTGTTCAATTGAGCGTCGGAACCCCGACTTCTGTCGGGGCGTCTTTTGCCATCGGTTATTCACCGGTCGGCCGGCCGGGAGGTCGGCCCATCCTTCTCCGGTCGATCACCTGGCCTTTTGACTCCCACTTGGCATTGACCCCTCAGAATAGAGGTCCCCTGTTCTAACCGCCGGATCAATCTCTATAAATAGATTTGTTTGATTTAATTAATTTTAACATTTTTTTTTAGTTCGCAACGTATATCAATCTGGAGTAATAAGTCTGGCTCAATCCGATTTTCATTTGGCATAAATAAATGATCTCGATTTGCACAATCGAACTGACAATCGGGTTTATCCCATCATATATCTATGATATATGTCCATGCATATATCTCCCTTTATATCTATGGGGTCGGTACTAGGGGGCTCCTAAGATAGTGAATCTATCTTTAAATATCGGGAGATGTTCTCAGAGTGTAGCGCAGACGGTAGACGCATGACATTTCTGGCGTAATGACTAGAGGTCGATTCTCATGAATTAACGACCTGAGTTTACCCCATCATGTGTCTATGACCTGTGTACTTGTATGTACCTCCATCCATATCCGTAGAACCGCCACTGAGGGGCCGCTAAGATAGCAAATTTATTTTTTTTAAATACTAGGGGCTGCCTCTCGAGCATAGCATCAACGAAAAGTGCATGATATTTTTAACGTAATGATCAAGAATTACCTGAAGATCTAGGATTTATCCTATCATATATTTATGATCTATGTATATATATTTATTTTTCATCATATATGTACGGTCGATATCAGAGAACGTATGAGGCAGTGGATTTTTTTTTTTTTTTTTTTTAATATCGAGAGCTACTCCTGTGGTTTAGCGCAAAAAACAGTGAGGTATGATATTTTTAAAGTAACGATCAGAAGTTAATTTTCAAAACTGACTATTTGAAATTTACCCACCTTGTCTTTATATCTAAATTTATATTCCTAGCTCCTAGTTATTTATTTATTTTTAATACCGGGCTTCAATTTTGTTTTTTCTCTGTTGGTCTTTATGTTTTAGCAAATCTCTGCTAGGAATCATTCAAAGTCGTCCGGATGCAGAGAGACTAAAAGGCAGAGGAAGAGTTAGCTTCTCGCACGATCACACAATCCAAATTAAACCTGCAAGCACGTCTCGATCTCGATCGAATTCTTGGAAAATAATTGAAAATTGATTGAAGTCGCACTATTTATATGCTCAAAATTCAAAGGGAGGCGCAATCTCGTCGATCCTTCAGGCAAGAGAACGATGGCTTTAGTCGTCTTCCTCCTTCTCCTCCTCGGCACGGCTGCCGTCTCCTCGGCCCTGAGCATCCCCGGCATATCTATACCTTTCCTCCCCTCCGACGGCTGGAGCAACGCTCACGCCACCTTCTACGGCGACGAGACGGCGTCGGAGACGATGGGTACGGTTGTGTCTCAGTGACACTTGCGTGCGTGTGGTTCTGCGAGACTGAGCTTGTTTAAACTGCAGGCGGAGCTTGCGGGTACGGTAACCTGTTCGCCACCGGGTACGGGACGGCCACGGCGGCGCTGAGCACGGTGCTGTACTTGGCGGGGTTCTCCTGCGGGAGGTGCTTCCAGATCCGGTGCTCTGGGTCGGCGTACTGCAACACCGGCTCCCCGAGCATCACCGTCACCGCCACCAACCTCTGCCCGCCCAACCTGGCCCTGCCCACCAACAACGGCGGCTGGTGCAACCCTCCCAGAGCCCACTTCGACATGTCGAAGCCGGCCTTCATGAAGATCGCCTACTGGCGGGCCGGCATCGTCCCCGTCATGTACCGGAGGGTGGCGTGCTCGAGGAGAGGAGGGGTGCGGTTCTTGCTGCAGGGGAACGGCTACTGGCTGCTGGCTTTCGTGATGAACGTCGGAGCGTCGGGCGACGTCGGGAGCCTCTGGGTGAAGGGCAGCAAGACGGACTGGATCAAGATGAGCCACAGCTGGGGGGCTTCCTTCCAGGCCTTCTCCCGGCTCTCCGGCCAGTCGCTGTCGTTCAAGGTCGTCTCCTACACCACCGGGCAGACCATCTTGGCCAACAACGTGGCTCCGACCAACTGGTGGGCCGGCATGACGTACCAGGCGCAAGTCAACTTCACGTGATCGCCGGCGACGACGATCGGAAAACTTCAATAGCGCCGTTTAACTACTGTTGTTCCATGTAAATCACTATGCACGGTTGCTGTGTTCTGTATAATTAGTTGCCTTCTATTTTGTAATCAATTTCTCTTGAAAGAGATTTGTAATCAATTTCTCTTGAAAGAGATTTGTAATCAATTTCCGTTTAATTATTTTGAAATACATCAGTAAAATTAACAATGTTATAAGAACTTTTATCGTCGTTGTCCTGTTCTGGTCAATTACCGTGGATAGTCAAGCTATCAATAAACTTATTGACATGTGCTCTCTCCGAAGACCGATGATGACTCAAACGAGCAAGCCTTAAACGAACTCGAGAAGAGAGTTAGACTGACCGTGGAACTGATCTCGTGACTACTCCGATACTTAAATTAGAATTTTCCTTTAGGTATATACCAAAAAAGAAGAAGAAGATAACGAAAAAGAATAGAACCTAGTGGAGTTGGGGAAAAAAAAATTTCTCTTATTATGGTGCTTATATTGTTCTCCCGGGGAATATCTCTACAACAGCTAAAATATCATCATTGTAGAAAAAGGTGAGGGGACAAGATCTGACATCTGTTGATTGTCTTTTCAATCATCCAACGTCACATGTCAATTAATAGGGGCATCTAGAAGACTGGTTTTTGACAACCTTTCCTCCATTCTTAGGATGCCACATGTTTAGAATATTTACAGTCCTTGCCAGTGAGTCCGTATAGGATATAGTCCTATCTTGAGAGTGAAAAGAGATGAAGTTGATATGGAATGACCTTGGAAATAGATGAAGCTCGAGTCTAACACTGAGACTTGGGGCTGAGTCAAAGATGATGTCAGGGTCTAAGACTGAGAGATAATGTCAAGACCTAGAGTTGAGCTAGGGATGGTGTAGGGATTCAAGACTGCAAGGTAATGTCAAGACCTGGAGTTGAGCCAAGAATGGTGTAAACATATGTGACTAAGAGGTAATGCTGAGACTTAGAGTTGAGTCAGGAATGATGTTGGGATAAGAGACTGAGAGATAATACCGAGACTTGGAGCTGAACCAAGGATGGTGTCAGAATTTGAGACCTAAAGTCGAGCCAAGAATGGTGTCGAGATTCAATACTGAGAGATAATGTTGAGATCTAAAGTTGAACCAGGGATGATGTCAAGATCCGAAACTGGGAGATAATGCTGAGACCTGTAGTTGAGCCAGGGATAGTGTCAAGATCTGAGTGAGTGAGTTTGATCAAACTTGAGTCTCATTTGAGCTCTATTTAATCATTTTATGGTCAAATTGGATTTATTTTGACTGACAATTTAGTATGATTTTTGATCCATGGGACAAGTGGGGCTGAAGGAGATCGCCACATCAGTAGTCTTCCCATTACTCAAGATAATAAAAAATACGATAAAAGTATGAGTTCATTCATATATATGCAATTTAATTATATTGCATAGGGATTCCTTATTGCAATTCAATTGCTCTAGGACTCTTCATTAACCATCTCTCATTTACAAGAGAGTCAACAACCCATGTTAGATATCGAACCTCGTGCATATGATAGCATAGATACCGAATCCTATAGCTAAAGCATAATATGGGATCACACAAATCCTTTATCTTTTAGCATGTGTTTTACGACATCTATTCTCACAAAGAGGAATGTTATGTAACATAACGAGGAAATTAGGAATGTGCATAGTAAATTCTTAAAAAGTGTTTGATTTAATTATAGAAAAAAAGTGGAGTCTATCATCCCAATAATTTCAGATGATCGATCCTATAATCATTTGTGAGGAGATAAATTAGAAAGTTATAGTTGGGGAAGATATTTTTCTAGGCTTTGTTGAGATTCAACCTTTTGCCCATTGTAGCAATATCTACCCTGCAATAGCCAACTCAAACATATCCCGGGGTAAAAAATTTGACCATTTCTTGATTTATGCATGTCATCCTTACGTAGGGACCATGATAATCTACTCTATATCGTTCCAATTTTATCATATGTCTCCAAAGAGATAGGATGAATTTGATTTAAGTTATCATATATAATCTTGGTTATGTGATTATCATAGAAGAAGCGTCTGACTCTTTCATGCATAGTCCACTTGGTGGGGGGATATAGCTAAGTTGGTAGAGCTTTACTCTTGCAATTGGGTTGTTGCGATTACGGGTTGGATGTCTATTTGTCCATGCGGTAATTATAGTATCTTGTACCTGAACTGGTGACTCACTTTTTATAAGTAATGGGGAAGATGACCGAAACATGCTACTGAAAGACTCTACTGAAATAAAAAGATGGGCTGTCAAGAACATAGAGGAGGTACAGTTGGTCGTTGCTTGCACTAGACGACTGTCCGTTGCTCGCGCTTGACGATCGACAGTGGCTAGATTCTTGTTAACCTCGATGGTATGGGAGGAAATTAGGAGGTGCCACGTGGCCCAAGGGGTTGTAGTCTTGCCAAGACAACAATCAAAAGTTAAAAGCAATTGTACTATGATCATTGTCGGCTCGAGGCCCGACTCCCACTCCCGACCAGTGCCGGCTTAAGGCATAGGCCTTTAAGGCCTATGCCTAGGGCCCCAATAAAATTGGGGCCATTAGTATTAAATTTTCTTAAATATATTTAATAATTAAAATTTAATTTTGTCAAATGATAAAACCGTTACTTTTGAAATGTAACCCTTCGATTTCCACAAGTCAAAGTCAGTTATCAATTCTAATGGAAACTTTAATTAATTCCAATGAAACTTTAATTAATGATATCTTAATTATAATTATTATATTCATATACAATTCTATTAAAGCTATTAATCTTCCACATCCGAATTTCATTTTCTTTTCTTCACATAATCACATTCTTCTCATATTCTCACTACTAATTCTCTCAAATTTCATTCTTTGAATTTTTTCTCCCTCGTCGCCGAATCAGTAATTCTCTCAACTCTCAATCTCAGAAGACGTCCTTCGTCTTCCTCGATCATCTGGTAATACTTTTTTCGATTTTTTCTTCTTTATCGAAATATTCTTCATTGTTTTGTATAAATAATAAATTATAGATAGAATGAATTCAAATATTGTTAGAAAAATAGATCATTAGCAATTGACCAATTGTATGAAATTTTTTTCTCCATATTTTATTGTTGCAAGAAAATTACTAGCATTACTATTTACTAACCTGATTTATGCAATTAAAAATCATAAAATATGATTCATAAATTTTTAATACTTTTTAACTGCAATAATCTGATTTATTATATACTTGTTAGACGGTTAGTTGTTAAGTACAGTTTATTATATACTATTTAAATTGATTAATGCAAATTAAATTTAATATTTTTATTTTCTTATTATATTTGTGCAGGTAATAGTCGAAGTTTGAAATATCATTAAATTAAAACTACACTGTGGAAATTAGGTTTTATTGTTAATTTAATTTTATGTAATTTTATTTTGATAAAATAGTAGAGATTATATTTTCTTTGTTATTATTATTTTAATATAAATATGTCTGTAAAAAAAAAATGATTCTGGATATATGAAACGTATGAGAAAAAAGGAAAATAGAAGAATTTATCCAATCTAAAAAAGGTGCACTTATAGATTTATTATTAATAATCAAAAATTAAAATTTAGAAAAATAATACAATTGAAAATTTAAATGAAAAATTAATTGAATTTTCACCTGAGGATAATACTTTAGGACAAATCTATCAAGAACTTTCTAATGATTCTAATTCATCAAATATTAATATTAATGAAGAAAATAATTGTTTAATAGATTTATTAGTTGAAAAAGGTCCAATTAGAGAAATCAATATTTCTTTTCCAAATGATGAAAATTCTAGACATTTTTCTATAATTCATTACATTCGAAAATTGCCAAATGTAGAAAAACATGATAGAAAATGGTTAATATATTCAAAAGAATTAGATAAAGTATTTTATTTTTGTTGTAAATTATTTAGTCAAAAATCAATTACAATTCAATTAGCAAATGAAGGATGTCGAGATTGGAAAAATCTTAGTGTCAAACTTAAAAGTCACGAAACAAGCCATGAACATATTATAAATATGAATATTTGGTTTGATATTGAAATGAGATTGGTTAAAAATAAAATAATTGATCAAAATTTACAAGAAAAAAATAAATAAGGAAAAAGAACATTGGAATAATGTATTAATAAGAATTATTGCTATAGTTAAAAATCTTGCAAAAAATAATTTGGCATTTCGTGGTACAAATGAGAAAATTTATCAAGATAACAATGGAAGTTTTTTAGGTTTAATTGAAATGATTGCAGAATTTGATCCTATAATGCAAGAACACCTTAAACGTATTCAAAATGGTAAAATTTATAATCATTATCTTGGGCATAATATACAAAATAAGTTAATAAATATATTAGGAAAAGAAGTAAACAATATTATAATTAAAAAAAATAAAAGAAGCAAAATATTTTTCGGTTATACTTGATTGTACTCCTGATGTAAGTCATCAAGAACAAATGTCTATTATATTAAGATGTGTAGATATTTCAACAAGTCCAATCAAAATAGAAGAATATTTTATAGAATTTTTAAAAGTAGATGATACATCAGGAAAAGGTCTTTTTGATACTCTTATTAATATAATAAAGAAAATTGAACTAGATGTAAATGACATAAGAGGACAAGGATATGATAATGGAGCTAATATGAAAGGTAAACAACAAGGCGTACAAAAAAGATTGTTAGATATAAATTCTAGAGCTTTTTATACACCATGTGGTTGTTATAGTCTTAATTTAGTACTATGTGATATGGCTAATTCTTGTCCTAGTGCTATAACATTTTTTGGTGTGATACAATGTATTTACTCATTATTTTCTTCTTCTAAAAAAAGATGGAAAATTTTACAAGACCATGTTTCTAATTTAACTCTTAAACCATTATCACAAACACTTGAGAAAGTCATCTTGAAAGTGTTAAAGTAATAAAATATCAAACTCCGCAGATAAGAGAAGCTTTATATAAACTTGGAGAAACTAGTGATGATCCTAAAACAAAAAGTGAAGCAAATTCTTTAGCAACGTATGAGTTTGAAAATTTTGAATTTTTATTAGGTATGGTTATTTGATATTGATATGGGTTAGGTTTCATAAGTCCCCGATAAGAAGGGGAAAAGGATATAACCAAACGGAGAAGGTAGGCTAATATTGGCCGAGATATACCTCAAAAGGAGGTAGGTTTGTATCGACCGAAATACGCTTCCCAGGAGGAAGACCCATATCAGTTAGCATATACCTCAAAGGAGATAGGCTAATATCGGCCGGGATATACCTCAAAAGGAGGTAGGTTTGTATCGACCGAAATATGCTTCCCAGGAGGAAGACCCATATCAATTAGCATATACCTCAAAGGAGGTAGGCTGATATCGGTCGGGATATACTTCAACAGGAGGTAGGTTTGTATCGACTGAAATATGCTTCCAAGGAGGAAGATCCATCTCAATTGACATATACCTCAAAGGAGGTAGGCTAATATCGACTGGGATATACCTCAAAAGGAGATAGGTTTGTTTCGACCAAAATATGCTTCCCAGGAGGAAGACCCATATCAATTAGCATATACCTCAAAGGAGGTACGCTGATATCGGTCGGGATATACTTCAAAAGGAGGTAGGTTTGTATCGACCGAAATATGCTTCCAAGGAGGAAGATCCATCTCAATTGACATATACCTCAAAGGAGATAGGCTAATATCGGCCGGGATATACCTCAAAAGGAGGTAGGTGTGTATCGACCGAAATATGCTTCCCAGGAGGAAGACCCATATCAATTGGCATATACCTCAAAGGAGGTAGACTAATATCGGTCGGGATATACCTCAAAAGGAGGTAGGTTTGTATCGACCGAAATATGCTTCCAAGGAGGAAGATCCATATCAATTGGCATATACCTCAAAGGAGGTAGGCTAATATCGACCGGGATATACCTCAAAAGGAGGTAGGTCTATATCGACTGAAATATGCTTCCAAGGAGAAGATCCATATCAATTAGCATATACCTCAAAGGAGGTAGGCTAATATCGGCCGGGATAAACCTCAAAAGGAGGTAGGTTTGTATCGACCTAAATATTCCTCCAAGAAGGAAGGCCAATATCGGCCGGGATATATCTTTAAGGAGGCAGGCCAATGTCGATTTAAACATGCCTTTAAGAAGAAAAGCCAAGACCGGTCGGTTGACCAATACCTTGGAGAGATACTTGATAAAATATAGCCTAGTGCTAGTTAGGATAAGTAACATAGAAGGCGCCGATAGAAGCCTCATGAGGAATAATAATCATTAACTAAACCTAGTCATGATTAACTTCGACCGATGCAAGGAACATTGATACATTGAGCTATCCATGATATGATAGAAGCAGGAGGGGCGGGAAGAAATGATAGAAACACTTTAAAGGGACTCATGAGGTAGGATAGAGGTAAATATTTCAAATAAGATAATTAATGAAGATATCTGCAATATGTGACTATATGACAAGTATTATATATTTTTGGTGGGAAATGTATTTTTAGATTTTTTTTGCAGGTGCTAAACAACAAAGAAGGTACATCTGGGGTATAAGAAAGATTCCTTAAAAGTCATTTACCACAAGTACGCAGCATTACGTCATCTCATAACAAACTCTAACAAACCGGGGTCCACTTCATGATTACGGAGGTTATATGAAGTGGTATAAAAGGGGGAATCCTCTCCGTTGGCCAGGTAAGTTCACATCATTGCGCACATTCATAACCCTAATTCTGAACTACTGTTCATCTTCTTCTTCTTTCTTCCTTACACACCGAGAGAGATCACTAACTTGAGCGTCGGAGGGCCTAGCCAGGGATTCCCACCCCGGTCTCAGGTCACTGACAATAGTGTTGGCTGGTCTCTTGTGCGCAGGAGGTCTTGGAAGCTTCGGATATGGTTTTCTCTTTGATTGGATCTCTCTCTCGTCATTGGGTCTTCGCGCAAGGAGGGCATTAGGTGATCCTATTCTTCCCGATCCGCTTTGGGTTTCTCGGATCGGGGTTCTCTAGGCTTTCTTCTCCATCGACCGTGGGTTTCTTCTTCCAAATCTCCGTCTTGTCCAGCTTCTTAGACAGGATCAGGTATGATATATTATTTGTAGTTAATACTGTCAGTAAATCTTTACAGTATAAAGATATGAATATTGCTATTGCATTAGATCAGTTAAAAGGTCTTGCTTCTTTTTTTAATGATTATAGAGAAAATGGATTCATATCTGCTGTGATTTTTGCTAAAGAGATTGCAAATAAAATGAATATAGAACCAAAATTTCATGAAAAACTTGTAATTAGAAGAAATAAATGATTTGATGAGAATAAAATTAATGAGGTGAAGCTTTCACCTGAAGAATCTTTTAAAATTAATTATTTTAATTATATTATTGACCATGCTATTTCTTCACTTCAAAGTAGATTTGAACAATTTAAAATATATGAAGATAATTTTAATTTTTTATATGACATAGAAAATTTAAAATTGCTTGATGATCATTTTTTAAAAATAAAATGTTTAAATCTTGAAAATTTTTTAACACATGACATGTTATCTGATATCGATGGTTTAGATTTATTTTTAGAATTAAAAGTTTTAAAAGAAATAATAAATCTAGAATTAAAAAGAGGTATTGAACTTTATAAAAAAATTAAATTCTTTTCCTAATGCATGTGATCCGGTGGTAAGAGCCCGGGACCCCCTAACGAGGGGTCAACGCCACGTGGAGGTCAAAGGGCCAGGTGGTCCGTCGAAGAAGGGTGAGCCGACCGGACTCATGAGAAAAGGGCAGGCCGATCGGTCTGCCAGTAAACATCTGATAGTAAAAGGCGCCCTGACAGGGATCGGGGTTCCGACGCTCAATGAAACAGTAAATAATAACCGAGCGGAAGGCCTAAGAGAAGGCAGGACGTAATGGGCGCGCCGCCCGGCCGACGCAAGGAATTAGGGCCGTCCGGACGGCGCTCTTCGACTAGCCGGCCGGACGGACGTTCTGGCCGGCGGTGGGTAAATAGGGACAGGAACATCTGCTCACAGCCGTCAAGTCGTATGGCTAGGCCATACTCCTAGTCTGACAACGGGGTGTCCGTTGTCCCATCGAAGGCGCGATGGGACTGTTGCAATATGGCGTCAGGTAAGCTTTCTGACAAACACATACCGAGGTATGGGCTGCGGACACGTACGCGCCTCGGTGGGCGTGTAGAAGCTCTTTCACCGCTCTATATAAAGAGCCGCAGACTTCGCTGGAGGTACGCGTTCTACAACTTTTGGAGCTACTTCTTCCACCATTTGCTTACCTGACTTGAGCGTCGGAGGGTCGCCGCCGGGAACCCCTTCCCGGCCCGACTTCTGTGCAGGTTCGCCGGAGCTTCGTACCACCAGTCGAAAATCCACGCCAGCAGCCGGAAGCGCCACGTGCCCAGCGTCCGTTGATTCGGCATTCGGACAGGATCAGCATGGATAGCTAATAGAATATTATTAACTATACCGGTTAGTGTAGCTTTGGCAAAAAGAAGTTTTTCAAAATTAAAATTAATAAAATCTTATTTACGTTCAACAATGTCTCAAGAAAGATTAAATAATCTAGCAATTTTATCAATTGAAAAAAATTTATTATCAAAACTTGAATATAAAAATTTAATTAATAATTTTACATCTCAAAAAGCTAGAAAACTAAATTTTATATAAAAATTTACTTTTAAATTAATATTTATTTTTTAAAAAAAAAAAATTTTAAACCCGCCATTGTCGGTCCCAAGTCTGAATGAAAAAGGGTGAGGGGAATTTTTTTTTAAAAAAAAATGATTAAAGACTTAATTTTTTTGGCCTAGGGCCTCATGAAACCTTGAGACGACCCTGCTCCCGACTCTCAACTTCCTCCTCGAATGCTCAGATCCAATCCAGACTTGACTCCCTACTCTTGACTAACTTAAAACGGTTTTAATTTTCATAAATTAAAGAGAGGAACCATCATTAATTAAATACATGGACAACATAGTCGTTACCAAGAGAAAAGAGGGAAATGTAGGCATTCACCTCGAAATAAAAGTACATAAATAATCATTTATGCTGAAAGATGTCGGAATGATCACGAGAAACTTGGGACATGGGGTGAATGTGGAGGAGGGACACGATCCTATAAAAGGTAGTATGCCCTTATGAAAAAAGGTACGCACACATAACACATCAAACCCTAATTCCCTAGGCATCTTCTACTTCTCATTCTTAGAAGCCTTACTTGAGCGTCAGAGTGGCTGTGTCAAGGAATCCTGTAACCATCATTCTAACCCGCTCTTCTTGACGTGTTTCTCATCCCAAGCTCCTTGGAAAAGCTTCGTGAAATCACGTGGCTAGGTGATCACCCAGATAAGCAATCTCAACATACAATCACGAGTGAGTTGATTATCAGCATTATCAGGAAGGACTAAATTGGCGCCGTTTGTGAAAACTTTTAGTTAAGAACCAAATAGAGACATTGTAAGATGGACAATATTGAAAGACCCGACACTAAGGATATTGAAAGACCAAACGTCATCACCATGGCTACGGTAGACTTCAATAGACTAATTGCAGCAGCAGTACAAGTGGTGTTGCGAGGACAACCGACATCACCTGTTCCCAACTCCTTGAATGAGCTACCGCCCCAACTCATCGAGGCATGAACGAAGCTACAATAAAAATTAACTTGGCCCGTAAGAATGCCCCGAGAGGTGTTCCGTGTAAGTACCCCGTAGTAGTTTTGATATGATCAACTAAGTCAAGTTAGGTCCTGTTGTGTTATGATGTCTTGTGTCTAAGTGTGCAGGAACTTAGAAACACAGGAGGTCGAGCAAAAGACGCAACTAGCAAGAAGGACGACACGGAAGAGAGTTGACAAGCTCAGTATGTCCGAGGGATGAGGCGCTACAGAAGAGTACTCTAGTGGATAAAAAGGATGCGCGTGACTGTTTCAATGGACAAGAAACCTAAACAGAAGGTTGCTTGAGAAGGCCAAAAAATGAGTTTGGGTGAACCTTATTTCAGATGATAAAAATCACCCAAACGAACGAAGCCGGATTGGGGAGAAAATGGACAGTCAATAAAATATTGACTATTCGGGGCTCCTGGACCAAGTCCAGGCGCCCGGACGATCCGGGCACCCGGACCTAGTCTAGGTGCTCAGATCCCCTTAGCGCCCTCGGGGGGAGCCGTATCGATACCGTTTGGACACCCGGAACCCTTCCAAGCACCCAGATCAAAAAATGTATTGAAACTCCACTTGTCATGAGCCGTTGCGATGTGGATAAAGTTTTATACACGTCTAGGCGCCTAGAACCCTTCCAAGCGCCTCAATCAGGGCTATAAATATAGTCCTAATCCCAATAGCTAAAGAGAACACTTGTAAACAATTTTTCTTCTGTTTAGTTTTGTAACTAAGTGCTTTAACTACTGTAAAAGACTTCTTCGCCTGAAGGAGATTGGATAGTGAGCTTTCAACGTCTTGGATTAGCAATCCCCTTATTACAAACCAAGTAAAGGATCTGCCTCTTTCTTTTTGTTTGTTAATTAGTTTCTTTTTTATACAAGTGTGTTTATTAATCAAGCTATAAGTTGAGAAAGGTATTTTTTTTACAAGGTAATTCACCCCTTCTTGCCAGCCGCAAGGGACCAACATTCCGTACCTAGGTCGATATTTCTGTTATGAGGAAAGAATCTTTGCAATTTTCAGGGGCCTGTCGGAGTCCCCCAAAGGAGAAAGTATATGTGTTGGGCAAAGTGAAGGACTCTAGGGGTCCTTCCTTCTCACAAAATGTCTTTCAAGATGAATTACCAAGACATTTTCAAGTACTATAAATTGGAGAGTATAATGGTGCAACCAACCCCGAATACCACATATGTAAATTTGAAAATGCCCCTTATTGCATCAATATATGAGGTCAAATGTTAGATTTTTCTAACAACTCTATCAGACTCAGCGTAAAGATGGTTTAATCACCTTCCAACATCTTTCATTTGATATTTCAAAGATTTAAAGGCGGTATTCATGCTACATTTGGCCACTAGTCGGAGACATCAAAAGACTCTGCATGATTTGTTCGCCCTCAAATAAAAGCCCAAAGAACCTCTAAAGGAGTACCTACAGAGGTTCAATCGTGTAACCCATGGATGCACCTTTGGTTATTCCAAAGGTGCAAGTTAGTGCATTTTTACTGGGCTTAATTGATGAAGATTTCTTTCGATCCCTTGTGAAAAGGCCCCCAATCGACTTCAATGGGTTACAGGCTCGAGCATTAAAATACATCCAAGTGGAAGAAGCTCAGTCGGCGAAAAGGAAAGAGGTGTGTGTTCAACCGGATCAAAAGGCTTCTCTTCCCTCTTTGCGGAATTAGGATTTCATGAGTCGAAGGGGAAAAGTTGTGTATGTTGGTGCAATATTCCCTAGGTCAAGGTTGACCTGGTTGACTGAGCTTGAATTGGTTCAAGCTCGAGTCTTGATGTTTGAGTTTCGATGTTTGACAATACATGTAGACAACACATGGAGATTGCAGGTGCGATTGTTCATGTGGGGAGATTGTGAAGGAGAGTTAAGTAGGTCAAGGCTGACTGGATACTTGACTGGAAAGTCCTGGTGAGTGAAGCCAGGCAGTTGTGAAAATCCTAGTGAGTGAAGCTAGGCAGAAGGGAAATCCTAGTAACCCGGGCAGCTGGAAAATCCTAGTGAGTGAAGCTAGGTGAAAGTCTTGGTGAGTGAAGCCAAGCACAGGAAATCCAGATGGATCAAGTTTGATCAGACATCTGGTGTTAGGAAGTCCAAGTAGGTCAAAGGGATTGACCGGATACTTGGCATGGGAAATCCAGGTGGATCAAGGTTGATCGGACACCTGGTGGAGATAAGTCTAAGTGGGGCAAGTATGACCGGACACTTGGCACGAGGAGAAAAGTCCAAGTGGGTCAAAGGGATTGACTGAACACTTGGTGAGGGAGTCATAGCAGGTCAAGGGTGACCGGATGCTAGGCATGATGTACCAACAGGTCATGGTTGACCGGATGTTGGTGTTGGGGACTTTGGACTTGTTTTTAGGCAAAAATAGGAGCTAGATCGATCAGTCGATCGATTGGCTCATGCTCAATCGATCGGTTGATCGATTGGGTGAATCCCTGCGACAAGCCTCCTCCCAATCGATCAGTGGATCGATTGGGGAGAATCGCCGATCGCACAGAAAGCCTCCCAATCGATCGGCCGATCGATTGGGAGCCTCCAATCGATTGGCTGATCGATTGGGAGCTGCGATTTTACGTGATTAGCCCTTGATCGATCAGCCGATCGATCTAGGCGATTCCCAAGAGTACAGAGGCGCTTTGGATCTATCGACCGATTGATCCAAAGCCTCCCCAATCGATTGGGATTCGACCGTTAGCGTCGATTAAAGTCGTTGTCGAGCTCTTTCTCCGCCAACGCCTGCACTGTTCAGCTCCGATCTTCACAGCGATTCCAGAGCTTCTCCACAGAGTTCTCACCGCCAGATCTTGAAGGTTCTTGAAGGCATTTCCAAGTCAAGAGGCAGATCTACAGCAAGAAGAAGAAGCTAGGGTTAGGGTTTCTTGTGTAAACTGTGTAAGCTTTCCCTTGTATTTGCTTCTCTTTGTTTCTTATTGTATTGAGAGTATTGTAGGGCTTCTCCGCCTTCGGTAGTCACCGTAAAGGAGTGTTTTCATAGTGGATGGTGCGTGAGTGTGTGGATCCTTGGATTAGTCACCTCTTGTTGAGATGGATACCAAGTAAATCCCTAGTGTTAGCGTTGTGTATTTGTTTCTTTGTATTTTCCGCTGCACATCATCGCAAGAAGCAAGCAACGACGAGCACAAGATTGCGCTGAGCTATTCACCCCCCACTACTAAAAAAAGACCCTTTAATGACGGGATTTCCCGTCGTTAAAAGGACAATTCCCGTCGTTAAAACTCATCAACGACGGGATTTAATACCGTAGGAAGTTGTAGCTAAAAGTACCCATCGAGAATTAATTAACGACGGAAAATAAAATACCGTCGTTAATATCTCATAACGACGGTATTCACTACCGTCGTTAATGATAGTAAC
Source organism: Zingiber officinale (assembly GCF_018446385.1). Taxonomy (NCBI): domain Eukaryota; kingdom Viridiplantae; phylum Streptophyta; class Magnoliopsida; order Zingiberales; family Zingiberaceae; genus Zingiber; species Zingiber officinale. Next base: position 87,897,869 of record NC_055992.1, read on the forward strand.
GACGAATTTAAATACTGTCGTTAATGGCAAAAACGACTGTCATAAATACCGTCGTTAATAATAACAACGACGATTAATATTGTTAAAGCTATAACGACAATAAAAAATATCGTAGTTATAGGTGTTTGTTTCATTCTTATTACCTATACGTAATTTATTTTTCCGAACCTGTCAAAATATTAATTAAAGATGAAATAAGGCTAACAAAAATCAAAACACAATATATTAAAAATAAAAAAGCCATATTTATTAAAATATCTTCCATTAGTTCATGCTTTACATCCTTAAAACTTGTAAAATTCAAATCCATTTACATCAAGAGTATTCATTCCTCTAAAGTCTTCATATATAAAAATGTTGGCATTCTTAAGATCTCCAAAAAGTCCATTTCGCATCAAACCTCCAATACCTATAAAAAATATACAAAAAATGAGTATTACAATAAGATCTTTAAAATAATAAAGAAATCTTGATATACAAAATATTAGACCTACAATTTAATTTCAACAAACAAAAGAGATAATAAAAAGAATAAGAGATGAATAGTAAATATTAAACAACATTTAGCACAAACATTTCTTGACTAATATAAAGGTTTGGAAAATAAAGGTCTCTGTAAGGATTATCAACCAATTTAACAAAAACCTTATTTTAAAATAAAATACCACTAGTATTGTATACCAAAGATCCACTACGATAACGATTTGCATGCCTGTTAAAGTCTTATCCAAGATAAAGCTATCTACATTCCATATTTGTACAGTGTGATCAGCAGTAGCAAGATACTTAAAAGTAATATAACACATCACATGTCAAGATTTAAAATCATGAATCTCTTAGAAATGGTACTTAAATTGACAATTGGTAAACGAGGCAATTATTTCAATGAGAATAATTATCAAATCCAATAAGAGTAATAATAAACAACCACCACAGATTTATTTAATAGTTAATAGCAGAGTAATGACAACTAATAGTTACTCATTGGGACCACAAAATTCTGGAGAAAGCAAACACTTTAAGATATAGCCATTATGTGCTTGTAATACAAAAGAAATCCTAGATTGGTAAATTAAATGACAAAAATGATATCAACTATTGAAACAAACAAAACTTGGTACCTCTTTTAGTAAGCGTCAGACATAACATGTTCCATGATTATTTGCAGCAACGACCATGCTTCCATCCCACGTCACAATCAGACTGAACCTGCAACTATGTAATATGGGCAAGTGAATTTGGGACATATCCCTTTTAATTTATTACTAAATAATAGCATTTCAAGTTAACATCTGAATATTTTTTTTTTCAATCATATCTCATATCAAAACAAATGTACTTACTAACTCACAGTTGCATGAATTTGCAGTGAGATCCCATAGTCTAATGTTACCATTTTGATCACCAGATATCAGAGCCGGTCCTTGTTGTTTAAAGGCCCTGGGCAAAATTATAAATTATGCCCCAATTTTATTTTCCAAGCACTGCTTCTTTTTTTAAAAAAACTTTTACATCATACATCATAAAATATATACAAAATTTAATATTACATCCTACTTCACCACATGAATCAAAATTTAATATTCCAAAAGAAATCTATAATAAATGTTAGATATGTTGATGTCTGCACCTTACATTAAAGCCCTCTTACCCTTCATCCTTAACCTTTTTACCTTTGAGTGCCCCTAACACCAAGAGTAAATTCTTCAATAAGCAAATCTTCCTCTCCAAAACAAATCTAATATCCTACATCCTCCAAAGCACCTCAACGTGTTCTCTAAGCTCCAGTGAATAGAAAGCCCAAATCTTATCAACTTCAAATCAATATCCCTTGTAAATCATAAAGCAGGATTTATTGGTGTACAAAATTAGAAAATAAGGTTTATTTATGGCCCTAAATCACACATGAGTTTATTAGGCCTAGGCACATAATTAATAGTCACATTAGAATTGTTGCGCTAAGCAGTTAACAACAGGTCAAATAACATACTAATTTATTTTTCATTAACAAGATAAGTTGTTTTAGTATCAATTATCTATACATGAATCTTATTCTCTTCTAAACCTCTATGCAAGATAATGTTATGATACCTTAATTTAGTCTCAATACGATGAATTAAGAAATAAAGAGAGTTTGTGAGCTTAGACAAGTGAACTAAAGTTAACTTGTGTACAAGAATTTTTAGTTAATAGTTGAGTTTAAAAATTATTTTCTCATCTGAATCGAGTGAGTCAATTGGTACCAAGAGAGGTGAAATATTAAATAGGGTTCATAAAGTATAGATGAGTGGCTTGAGCTTAAGCATTTGAGTCTATGGTTGTCCTTGAAAATAGTTATCTGATTTTGTAATAATTGTATTAGAAATAATATCAAAACATCTTTAATCACCTTTAATTAAATTAATTAAATTTTTATAATTTTTTTAAATTTAATTAATTCAACTTATTTAACTATATAATTAGTTAGTGGTTAAATTAATGCTTATACAAATGATAGGGGTTAGACACTCTCTTTGTTATGTATTAAGATTTGAATCAATTGTCAACCTTTCATCGAGGCCTGAGTTATGACATTGCTTCCCATTTACTCAAGGGAAAAGGAAACAAAGCTGAGGTATAAAGTAGGAATTAAGTGGGTCAACTACTCTAAACCTATGATGAAATATAAAAAAAAACTCTGCTTATGAGATCATTAGGAAGTAGTGCAGAACAAATTGATATTAAGCTTTGCAATATTATTAAAAACAAAGCAGTCTACAAACAAATGTCTATGAGAACCTATGAAAAGACATCTACCTTCAGAAATGACAATTAGAGATCTTTGTTCCAATATTTTTTTTTTTGTGACTATGAACATATTTTCTTAGAATCTAAAGTTTAACATCTTAAATAAGCTAAGACAAGTTAGTGGCAAATCTTAAAAAAAAAAACAAAGGCGATGAAGTTGACCTGTAAGGCTCTGTAGTGATTGTTCAAGCTCCTAGCAAGCCATTATTGCCTCCATTGCATGAACATGGACATGGGTGAGTGACAACCAGGTCTTAGCCAGCCAGAAGATAAGTAATGTAATCTTAGTAAACCAGGAAAATTACCTTTCTTGAAAATCCAAGAGAGAGAGAGTAGTTGACACTCTTTGCCAGAAGGACCTTTCTGAATCTACTTGCTAAGGCCCGATCATCATCAATTCCGGCCCCCATGCATCGGGAGACTGATTATTCTATTGAGAGCTATGGAAGAACTCGTTTTCACAACTTATTCGCAGGACTATGGCCATTGCATATTGATGAAGAAGGGCCCATGGGAAGGAGAAAGAAAGGGCATGAGTGGGGGAAGTAATCTAAAGTCAAGTATGAGAGAGACCTCTGAGGGAATTCGAGAGGATGTCTTCTACGGCGGATGAAAGCAACTACTCGGAAGCACAGAGTACAGACAGATTCATGCGCGTACAGGCAGATTCATGTGCTAAGGGAAAATTAATAGGGGAAGAGAGAGCCAAAGAGTGCTCGTCTTGTCGATGCAGGGCACCTTTGAGAGAGGGTTCGTAGTTGTCGCGGCGAGGGAGGGAAGGCGGCGAAGGAGGGCTTCGGGGCTTCGGAGAGGACAATCAAGAGGGGAATCAGCGAGAGAGCTAGGGCATCGGCGAGGAAATGAGAAAAAAAAAACGTACATAATTCTAGATTAAAAAAACATAACTTATTATAGTGAAAAAAACATAGTTGATTTTTTTTAAAAAAACTTATATATATATATATATATATATATATATATATATATATATATATATATATATATATATATATATATATATATATATATATATATATATATGTATAAATTTAAAAATGGGCCCTTGCTAATTTTGGGCCCTGGGCAGGGGCCCTGGTTGCCCTGGCCCAGGGCCGGCTCTGCCAGATATTAGTTACGTTCTTTCTGCAAGATAGTTAAACTTGATAGTTTATAAAATAGTGCCCCAAAATTGGTAGGAGGATCTGTTACAAACTAATCAAACCTTCAATTTAACAACAAGCATTGACAATTCTAAGCATTTGATTTTCAAGAATAATGAATAATCCAACCTTGTTGAATTTTAAAATGTATGTATACTGAATTTAACACTCATAAATAAAGAATTGTGTCACAAGTGAAATTCAAGTATAATAAGAACTGTAGGCTACAAATTCAAGTATAAAAAAATACAATCTACTATTAAAGTATACTTTCCAAAACTTCTAGTAAAGCTGCTACCTTAGCTTCATGCTCGAAGATGGTAATCTATGTTATTCTATGAACATTTATGTTCAAATTACCAATTTCAACCAATAAATAGTAATAAATAAGTACATAGTAGAAATAAAAAGAGTGACATTTGAGAGAATGCAGTAGGTAAAAGCAAGACCTTTAAAGAAGAAAACAAAAGGTAACAAAAATAGTTGGAATTTAACTACCAATTCTATTTTTCCATGATTCACTTCATATTACCTAATTAATCTTGTGCAGGAATTAAGCAAGACCTTTAAAGAAGAAAACGAAAGGTAACAAGGAAAAGACCTTTAAAGCTTCAGGGAGTGCTGCTGAATCGTGGTGGAGACGCACGATGGAGGCAGGCGGCTGGCAGTGGCGGCGACATGGACAGAGATGCGTGAGCATGTGTGAGAGGAGCGGCGACGGGTGAGAGCAGGTTAGGGAGGAGAAAGGGAGAGGATCAGCGACAAGGATGTGAGCGTCGGAGAGAATAACGACGACGACGAAAGCAGAATCGGCGAGAGTAGAAAGAATCGGCACTAGAGCTAATTAGGTTAGGATATGTTATAATATGGTGAACATTAATTAAGTTTGTCATCATAAATTATCTAATATGATTCTTTTAATATTTAAAATAATTTATTTTAATAAATATTATTAAAAAATATTTATAATGATATTTAAAATTAAATGTCGTTCAGAAAAAATAATAATAGATCATATTTATCATAGGAAAAGAAATAAAAAAATAACTAGGATTACCTTTGATATTAATTTGATATTATTTTTTAAAAAATAATTAAATTTAATAAATATTTTAATAGAGTATTTATAATTACATTTTAAAATAAGTGTCATTAAAAAAATATCATTGAAGGTAAATGGTAAATTGAAAAAGTAATAACGCCGGGAGAAAAAAAATTCATCGTTGAAGATCTTGCAATAACGACGGGAGGAAATCCTGTCGTTGAAGGTACGACATTAATGACCAAAACAAAAAATACGGTCATTAATGATAAAGCATTAACGACGGGATAAAATACCATTGTTAATGCATATACATCAACGACGGTCACTAAATTCCGTCGTTATTGAACCACCAATAATGATGATATTTGATACCGTCGTTAATATTCGTCGTTAAAAATGACTTTTCTAGTAGTACCCCCTCCCTTTAGCTACATTTCGGTCCCCTACAGTGTAGACAGTGAAAATTTCCTTGACTCCTACTTCAGGGTCAAGTTGGGGATTTATAATAGAGCCATATTCTGACTTTCATCAGTCGAGTACTCGCTCCACTCAAGAATACCAGCAATATGCTAGGTAACTAGGACTGATAGCTGACCAGAGAAAAATTGGCCGTAGTCAATTGACTAAAAAGATCTTCTGAGCTTTACCATCATCATAGTAACACTAGACAAGAGGCAGATACTTGGCGTCATCCTAGTCGACGATCTCGCTCTCCTAAGTAAGCTCATATCATCTATTGACCTCAGTATGAATCCGGTTAGAAGAAGGGTGAGGATAAGAAAGGCAAAAGTAAAATTAATCCCTTAGGAATAGTTAATATGATTTCGGGAGGTCCAACAGATGACAATTCCACCTATGTTTGGAAGGCTCACGGTCCTTGGTTAGAGAGCTATGGGATCAGCTCGATTCGTGGTACAACTTATGGTCCTGTGATTACCTTCAGGCCTAGTGATTTAGAAGGAATAGAAATTTTCCATGAGGATGCTTTGGTGATTCAGGCTTTTATTGCCAACTATATAGTAAAGAGGGTATTCATAGACACTGGCAATTCTATTAACATTATTTTTAAAGAATCCTTTGACCAACTATAACTGGACAGGAAGAGCTGCACCTCGTGAACATCTCTTTGTTCATATTCACAGGACATTAGGTACAACCAATAAGTCAAATTCACCTTTCTCTCTCTCTCCCTAAGAGAGGAACCAGTGAGAAGGACAAGACACACGCTTTTCCTCTTCATAAATATGGAGTCTGCATATAATGTTATATTAGGAAGACCTGTATTGAGCGCCTTCTAGGCGACAATATCCACTTTCCACTAAAAGATCAAATTCTTAGAGGATAACCAAATTAGGGAAGTGAAGGAAAATCAACTGACAGCCTGGTGAATTCGAGTTCACCTAATGAGTCCAACTCATTGATCCTTATCAATTTGAATTGACTCCATGAGTCTAATTTAAATTGGATCAATTTGAGTATAACTCAATGAATCTAATTTGGATTACACTTAATCCAATGATCCATTATATGAAACCATCTCCAAATTAACTTGTTTGTGTGTGTGACCAAATAAGTTCTCAAAACGTTGAAAATGTCTCTAAAACTATTTTAGATACATAAGCAATAAGAGACATCTAGCAAGACATCATTGCTACTCAAGTAACGAGAATGTGGAGATCTGACTTAACTTTTCCGTGTCTATTATCTTGTATGACTCAATCCTTCTATCCTTGATATCTAAATTGATCAATGAGGCATAGACTGTGTTATCCTCTTATTAATCTTTATGTTTCTTGATCTCTAAGTAGACACACTCAATCAAAGAAGCTCAATATATCATATTGACTCATTTGAGCATAGACATGCATTCTTGTGTCCTACTAATCAAGGGGCTTACAGACATGCATTCTTGTGAAGAAGAGTTAAGTAGGTCAAGACTGACCGAATACTTGACTGGGAAAGTCCTAACTGGAGGTTAGGCAGTTGAAAGTCCTGGTGAATGAAGCCAAGCAGTTGAAAAATCCTGGTGAGTGAAGTCAGGTGAAAGACCTAGTGAGTGAAGATAGGCAGTTGAAAAATCCTAATGAGTGAAGCTAGGTGAAAGCCCTGGTGAGTGAAACTAGGCAAGTGAAAGTCCCGATGAGTGAAGCCAGACAGTGGGAAAATCTTGGTGAATGAAGTCAGGTGAAAATCCTAGTGAGTGAAACTAGGTGAAAGTCCTGGTGAGTGAAGCTAGACAGATGGAAAGTCCCGGTGAGTGAAGCCAGGCAAGTGGAAATCTAGGTGGGTTAAGGTTGACCGGACACCTGGTGTTGGGAAGCCCAAGTAGGTCAAAGGATTGGCTGGATACTTGGCACGAGGAAATCCAGATGGGTCAAGGGTGACTGGACATCTAGTGGAAGTCCAAGTGGGTCAAGGTTGACTGGACACTTGGCACAAGATGGTAAGTCCAAGTGGGTCAAGGTTGACTGAACATTTGGCACGAGGAGAAAAGTCCAAGTGGGTCAAAGAGAATTGACCGGACACTTGGTGAAGAAATCCTAGCAAGTCAAGGTTGTAAAATACGGCAACAAAAATTAAATTAAATAATAAGATTAAATAAAGGAATAACCTTAACAGGATTTTTCAAGATTTTAAAAATTTTTCTGGGAATTTTTCGGAGACCGTATGGTGTAGGTTACAGGGATAAAAATTAGATCACGAGAAAGCCTGTTTAGGCTACCCCACTTGAACGAGAAAAAGTTTTATTTTTCTTTTTATTTTTCTTTTTCCTTTTCTTTTTCTTCTCCCGTCGCCGAACCCGTGCCCGACTCCTCCTCTTTCTCTTCTCCTCTTAGTTTCCACATCTCTTCTTCTTCCCCTCTCATCTTCTCCACAGATCTTCTTCCTGATCGCCACCCTTGTCGCCCAGGCGCCGCCTTCTCTCTGCCCTGCCATCCCCTGACGATGAATCCTTCCTCCCTCACCCTCTCGCGACGCTGGCCAAGCTTCTGCTTCCCCACCTCTTCCTCTCTTCCGGCAGAGCATCACCAACTTTCCCTTCCCCTCGCATCGCCTCGGTTGCAACGGTCGACACCGGTCGCCAGCCGCCGATCACTCATGGTCGTCCTCGACAAATTGCCCCCACTTTGCTACGATTTGGCAGCACAATAGCCACCCTGAGCCCTAGCTCGATCCACCGTCGGTGTCCTCCCGTGCCCTAGCCTTGGTCCACCGCCACCTCTGCACGGGTTTGGTTTCGGACAGGAGTTAGCAACCGAGGCCCTCTTCCTGATCCAAGCTGCCATCTTCAATCTGGCGACGACAGTAGGCTGTGGATTCTGCCGGTAGCCAGATCAGAGACATCGCCGGCAGAGATTGGTTGCCGATCCTTAGTGTGGAAGGGGCGGTCGACATAGAATTGGGTATGTATGGTTCGTATCAGATTTCATGTTTGTCTGGTCATTATAGCTTCGGTCAATACTGATTATTGGAGATCCTCTAGTTTCGGTAGCAAGCTTCTCCGACTGTGAATCAACAGCGGAGCATCCGGATTTGGCAACTCTGTTATGCTCCGACCATAGGTTTTGATAGCAAAACTGTTCTAGCAGTGAGTCAACAACGTCTGTGAAGTGAGGAAGGATAGCTCATTGATCTTTGATGTCGATCGTGGTTTGAATTGAAAGTTGTAATTAGTTGATGTGTAGATTGATTAGGTTTAGAATTAATCTAATTGAATAATTAGGGTTAAGGCAATTAACCCTAGTTAACCGTTGGATTCAATTTAGGTAGGAAAACGACTATGTTGATTAGGGTTTTTTTCCTAAATTAGTTTTGGGGATTTTATCTAGCTATTTAACTCTTATGAATTTTAGCTAAATAAAAATATATATATTGATCGATGCAAGACTCTAATTCAAGACGAGCGTCTCGACGTCAGATTTGACTTGATTGGATCTTCTTTTTGAGGTGGGTACCTTGACTTATCTTTTAGATATTGTCATTTGATATGCATAATAGTTTTTAACTAGTAATGATTATGTTTATATCTGCATCGGTATGTCACTACTAGTTATCTGTTGCATGCTTATTTTTACTTACATATTTTGCATTTATATCTTCTTGATTATATATGCCTATAGAGGTAGTGACATATCATGCCTTACGATTAGAGCTGTCAGACGGGTCAACCCGTGGTGGGGCGGGTTGGCCCATAGCGGGCCAACCATTTGGCGGGATTTGGCGGGCCAACCCGTCAACTTAGCGGGTTGGAAAATTTCCAACCCAACCCAATTCAAGGCAGGTTGCGGGTTTGGCGGGCCAACCCGCAGGTTCATTAATTTTTTAAAAAAAAAAATAAAAAAAATTCATATTTTTAACGTTTTATTTAGGAAAAGTTTCAATAATCAAATGTATTCATAAATATGTATTTTAAATATAAATATACATAAACAAGTACTTATGTTGGATGAAAAGTACTATTTTTATTTTAAAATTATAATAAAGAAAATTAATAAATTGACATAAAACTTAGTTTACATATGTTTCTCAACCCGCGGGCTAACCCAAGCCCATCGTGGGTTGACCCGCGCGGGTCACGGGCCTAGGCGGGTTGGCCCACAGCTGGCTTGAGTTGATAAAATTTCAACCCAATCCGCTTAAATTGTTTGGCGGGGCGGGCCAACCCGACGGACCCAACCCAAATTGACGGTTCTACTTACGATACACCGGACTAGACATTTACCATATCTGACATTTGGTAGATCATTTACATTGAATAACATCACAAAGAAACCGAAGTCCTAGTATCTATTCCCCTCCATTCACTATGCTCATTCTCTCCCTCTTTACTCTCTTTCTTTTTTCTTCTATTTCTTACCCTAACATTTGTAGACCACTTTTCGATTGTCTAGATAATTCATCGTGTGAAGTTAACTAGTGCTTAATCAACAGTCCCTGTGGATACGATAATCTTTTATATTACTTGCGACATTTCCGTACACTTGTGGAGAGCGAACAAGTTTTTGGCGCCGTTACCGGGGATTATTTCCGATTAACATTAGTTGATTAGCATATGAGTTACTCTAGACATTTTTCTTTTTCTTTTTGCATTCTCTTACTTGTTTTCATTATGCATTTTTTTCTGCAATTTAAATTCTACATTTTATTTTTTTTTGTTACTTCTACATGTCTATCTTGCTTTGGCTATAATCATTTAGATGGACATGTTTAAACTGATAACTAGATTGAAAGCTCTATTTCAAAAGTTTAACCAAATGTTTGTTGTGAACTCTAGTACTCTTTTCTGTGAATTTTGTTGTGCAACTAGTCATATATATATGATAATTGTCCAATATTGCTTGAGCGTCCATATAGAATGCATGTTGAAAGAAGGGATGTTTTCTCTAACTTTTATCCTAGGTCAGAGCAAAATTTTTTGTAAAGCTTGCAATGAAATAGGCCATTCAATTGAGAGTTGTTACAAGTTATTCAATTTGGGAGCATCAATTGATGAACTTGATAGAAAATTAGATGAAATGGCTTCATCAAATTCACACACATATGGCTTTGACTTGAATGACCCCCAATTTTCATCATTTATGGATAGAATATTGAAAGGTTCAAAGGAGATCCTAGCTATTCAAGCTAAAACACGTAAGGACATCAAGAAAATGCATGCTACAGTTGATAGTATAGACTCAACAAATAATAGAATATCAGCTAATCTCGAGTCTATGATAAGAAAACGTTGTGATGAGCTTGAGGATCATGAATCTAAGATTTTGATAAAGGAGTGCACCACTTTAATTCTATTACCTCCTAATATCAAAGATCTAGAAGTGTCTTCCCTTCCTACATCTGAACCAATTTATAGTCATGTTGTGGAGGGATGTGTAGGGATGACCCAAGAATCACTCCCCTTAGTCACACAACCTTTAGTCACTTTGGATGATGTAGGACATGAACTAGTTGATGTTGAGAGTGTAGGGACTTGTGCAATAGAAGCTAAGTCTCAAGAATCACCTCTTTTAGAAAGACCACCACTTGAGCCACAACCTTCCTTTTCTAAATGTCAAACCATGCTCAATGATTTTCTTACATTAGTGATTGGTAAAAGGCAAATTTCAATTCATTTTTCTATTGTTACTAATCAATTCTTTTTTGAGCATGATAGTGGCAGGACATATGTTGCACAGGGTTCACAAGGTAAAGATAGTGTTGAACCTTTGAAGGAGAGCTTATTTATTGAAAAACTGAGAACTCTTGGTAAGAAGGTTCTAAAATATCTTACCCCTCCAAGAGCGAAATTTAGATGAATCTAATGAGGTGGTCGAGCTAATGACCTTAAACAAGCGCTTCTTGGGAGGCAACCCAAGTCCATTTCCCTTGTTTTCATTCATGTCTTTAGTTTTTTCTAGTTTCATTTCTTTATAATAAACTTGTATCCTCTACTTAATTTTTCTTCTCTATTTTATTTTTGTAGATTTCAAAGTTGTGGAGGAATGTGAGAATTGGATAGAGAAGTATCTTTAAAAACATGAATGCCAACCATTTGGAGCTCATCACTTGGTAACTTCTCAAAACTTCATAAATCTCCTCCATATATCATTTTTAGTTTTCATTGGGACAATGAAAAGTTTAAGTCTGGGGGGATGCATTAGAGGCATGTAGTTTATTTTAGTTTGCATAATAAAATTTTTGTTTCTACTAGTTGTATCATTCATCATATCATCATTGTTTGTTCCTTATTGCAAAATACTAGCACGTTTATTCTATGTTTCATGTGGTTTATGGGTTACTTATGGTGCTAGTATGTTTAGTAATTTTTCTTTTTCTATCTATGATAGCATGAAGTGAGCAATGTCTTTACTATAAGAGTTTAAGTATTGGCCTTGTTTTAGGACCTCTATACACTATGCCTATTTTTGATGGTTGATAACTCTAAAATAGTCATGATTCATAGAATTGGACTAGTACTTGTGCTTCTATGGTGATCTCTCAACTACATTTTGGTTACTGGATAAACTCAGATCATGTAAGCTCATTTGGAAAAATCAATCCCAAGAAAAAAAAAATGAAAGTTTGTTCAAGTTTGATACTTTGAAACATTCAAAAAAATATATATATAAGGGATAAAAAAATAGTTGTCGTGAGTAGAAGCTAGTAATTCACCCCTTTGAGACCGAGTTAGGTTACTAGGGAAATGAATGCTATGTTTCTCTTGATACTGAGTATTCCTTTGAGACCTTGTGTAGACAATGCATAGTATTTCTGAGAGGAACCGAACCTTGCGTGTGGTAGGTAAGTGCTTATCGCCGGAAGTATAAGGAACACAATTTTATGACGACTTGACTAGACTTAGGGGTTGAAACTTGATAAATTTAGGTCACTTTCGCACTGAGCACGGAGGACTACTATTTAGGTCATACTCAAACTACTTTTGTATCTTGCTCACCAATGAAATCATTTGATAGAATTAGATTGATTTGCTAGAGATTATGATGCACTATTTAACCACATGAATCTAGATTGCGGGTTTTTGCTTGAGGACAAGCAAAGGTTTAAGTTTGGGGATGTGATGTGCGTAGATTATATACACTTTTATGCATGCTTTGACGCACATCTACTTGTAATTCATTGGCATAATCTATGTTTATTATACCCTATTTCATTGTAATGTCATACTTCCATTATATTTTGTTCGGAGATATGCTCTTTGCTTGTTTTGATTGATAGGACGCTATTTGGAGCAAAAATGGAGCTAAAACGCACACGGAAGCAACTCCAGAAGAATTTATGCTTGGGTCGTGTATGCCACACGGCCGTGTGGCCATATCATGCCTTGGCCGTGCCAAATGGCACGACCGTGCTCCAGAACCATATGTAAAGAAGGCCACGGCCGTGTGTCCCACACGGCCATGCTATGCTTCCCGTGGCCAAGCAACACATGGCCGTGCCAAATGGGCCGTGTGGCCTCGGCAGAGAAGAAAAGGGCCACGGCCATGTGAGCCACACGGCCATGTGACTCAACTAGAGAAGAAGCCGTGTGGATCCCACACGGCCGTGTGACGAAGAACACAAGCCGTGCCACGCCAAAACAGAGCTGTGCTGAATTCTGGGCAAACTGCAGACCGTTCGTAAAACGACCATAACTTTGCGCTTGATTGGAGTTTTTGGATGATCTTTATACCAAAATGTAGCAGACTTCAAGATACACAACTTTGTTTCAGGTCCAACAGAGAGGGAGACTTGTCTGCCCATGCTAAATGGTACGGCCGTGCCTCCCAACCGTGGGTTCAACTGGACCTCCGCCCAGACTGCAGACCAAACTTTGAACCGCCATAACTTTCGGCTCGGTTGGAGACAGGGCTCGATCCAAGTATCAGATTGAAGATAATTTCAAGAGATACAACTTTGGTTCAGGGTGAATCACGAGAAAACCTGTTTTAATGGGTGAAAAACCCGGTTTATCATACCCCTGTTTTCTTGGGTTTCCTGGGCAGTTTGGAGGAGTTATATAAGAGTCAAGATCTCCATTCTTTGACTCATCTTGGGAGATCTGAGATCTTGGATTTGGGACTTCGTCCCTCTCCTTGAGGGAAGGGTTCTCCCCTTAGGGGGAAATCCTAGAGCTCCATTCTCCTCCATCCCTTGGCAATCTATCCATCTCCGGAGCGAGGAGGCATCCCCAAGACATCGGAATCATCGACAAGCATCTCTTCTTCCCCTTCTTCTCAAATCTAGGGTTGTAAGTATGCTTTTCTATTTGTTTTGGGGCTATTCTTCGTTAGCAATGGAGTAGATCTCTAGATCTAGGATGTAGGGAGTATTTGTGATGTGATGAATGATATAAAACTATGTAGATTTTTGCCATGATTCTATTCAATGACTTGTTGATGCATTATTCTTGTTTGATGTAATGTGATTGTATGCAAACTCTTGTGGATTTGCCAATTCCCTATTTCTATGATTTTGCCCTATTTGTATCAATTAAATCTTGGATGTATTTTTGTGATTTGAACCTAATTCACATTCTTGATTGATTGTTTGAATGTTTTGTAGATCTTGTAGAGATTATCTCTCACTCGATTTTCTGAGGGAAGCACGCGTAAGGCGCAAGCCCGTGTAAGGACGTTTGAGGGATGAGATTTAGGAGGGAAATAGGATAATTCAAGAGGGTAGGATAGATTTATGCATTAATCTTTATATCTTATGGGTTGAGAGGTAATGATTTCTATATTGATTTTCCGAGGGATCTTCGTGACAGGAACATTCCCGTGTAAGGACAACATAGGCTCATATCTAATTGACCGCATCTAGGTATAGATTTCAGTCCTAAGCCGGTTGTCTATTGCAAGAGAGAACCGGCAACCTTCTACAAATAGTGGACAATTGAGAAATAAGATTTGGTAGATCATTTACATTGAATAACATCACAAAGAAACCGAAGTCCTAGTATCTATTCCCCTCCATTCACTACGCTCATTCTCTCCCTCATTACTCTCTTTCTTTTCTCTTCTATTTCTTATCCTAACATTTGTAGACCACTTTTCGATTGTCTAGATAATTTGCCGTGTGAAGTTAACTAGTGATTAATCAACAGTACCTGTGGATACGATAATCTTTTATATTACTTACGACATTTCCGTACACTTGCGGAGAGCGAACAATAGGTGTACTCCGACAGCATCTTGTCCACTCGATCACTCATCAGGAGTAGTGACAGCAGAGTGCACAGTTGTTATAGCCCTACCCACTCGGTCTCACCATCGTGTGTGAGATGGCAGACTTGCGTCAAGGGTGGCCATGTTATATTGCATCATATGCATGATTGCATTTATTGTTTGTGTTTGCTGCACTTTGTTTGCTGTATATTGGATGAATGCATATGATTGACATGCATATAGGGACATGTTATTTTCGATCTGACGACTTTATTATCCTGATAGGAGGTCCTAGTGAGTATAACTTCTCCCTTTTCTTTCAATTTTGCATTATTCATTATTTCAGGAAACTATACACATATTTATTACTATTTGTTATTTTATTACTATTGGTTATTTTATTACTATGCATGTCTGCTTGGTGTCCGCTGAGGAGTTGACTCACTCCGTTGATATTACCAATTCAGGTTGATGCTGTTAGGAGGTTCCAGTCGCTAGTTTCCCACCACTTGTCGCGACGGGCTCACTTATTTTGGCATTTTGGTTTAGTTGTTACGATTTATAAATTTATAATTGCACTCGAGGATTTTTGTCGAGTTTTGGCCTACAACTTATTTTTTCGCTGCGATGGTTTCTCTGTTGTGTTATGCGTTTTTCGTCATAGTAGTGGAGTAGGTTATTTTAAATAAACTGCATGGTTGTGTTAGCCAGAGGCTGAGTTTATTATAAATTACGTGGATGGTTTGTTTATTTTATTATTATTATTCCAGCCGTGTTGGCCGAGGTTTGTGTGGCCCTGAGGGTTTGTAGTAAAGTCTCAGATTGTCACCCGTACATGGGAGATGTTGTCGAAATTTCTTCTGACAGGGACTACCTGGGGCGTGACAATAATTTTAGTATCAGAGCAGGTTCCGATTTCAGATTTTTATGTTCTAGACTTTCGAGTTAATCTGATACCAATTCATTTGGTATCAAAGCAGGTCTACGATGCCTGTTTGTTGTGTTCTAGATTTTTGAGTTAATCTGATACCAATTTATTTGCTATCAGATCCCAGTTTTTGCGAGTCAATCTGGGTATTTTTCGGATTTATATGGATTTTCGTCGATTTTTACGTTTCAGAATTCTGAGGTATTATTTGATCTCGTCAAGGAAAGGTCATAATTTAGGGACTAGACAAGGACGGAACATACTCCAGACGGCAACTAGGTATGATGTTTAATTTTATGATTTTGGTACTGTATTAATACTTGGGTAACATATATATCTTTATTGGTCATAAAATGATATGTAGTCTATATTGGAATTAGCTTCATTGTTAGTAAGATATGGTGTGGTGTCCTTCTCATAAATGTGGCATACTTACTAGACAATAGTTATAAGACCACTCTGTAACTTATTATCATAAAGAAGCACTTATATTAAGGCAAACGTGAGATGAACCATACAAAGACTACCACGAAGGAAATAAAGAGGTGAATTTCAGCAATCACTAAGAGAAGGTATCAAGGTAAGATTTGCATGAAAGGATTTAAGTGATATGCATCTAAGTGGACCATGCATTCATTTTGGTCTGTTTGGTACGGGCTTGTACCAGTACTACTCCACAAGGATAACTGGTTGGACTTCCTAAAATATCCTTTTCTTCTTGTATTTGATTCCGCCATTCATTCCTTTGTTTTCCCTATCTTTTCTTACCTCCTCTACAACACACTTACATGAGTTATGTGATTCCTCTTCCTTTGCCTAGTCCTCCTCCTCCTACGTCTAGGGTTGGTGATTAGTATAACCACTAAAATTCAATGACTTCCTCCACTTAGAGTTTGTGCTAGGGACCAATACTAGCACCTAGGACACTTGAAATGTCTCATTCTAACAGTGGATTAAAAACCTATCTTGGAACTAGTTTTAAAAAATTTAGTTAGACTTTTTTTGTAATTGACCTTTTCCTTATCTTACACCTTTGGGTAGTTAGTTTGCTATTACTGCAAACAGCCTGAGCACCTGAGCCGAGATTGTTCGTTGAATGCTCAACATATGACTTTCGGGGTTGTTGTTCATGGAGGACAACACAGTCAGTTAGGGACTCGACAAGGAGGACAGAGAGCCCAATCTTCACATCGTCAGCAGAGGATAACTCCCCCTGCAGCAGCTACATATGACATGTATGGACAGGAGCACTCCAGTGCCCTTATGATATTCCAGAGCTCTATTCCGGGACCACAGTGTCTGACTCAGGGGCAGTATTAGTTGTAGCCTCAACCACTAGTGCAGTATCAGCTGCAGCCCCAACCACTGGTTCAGTACCAGTCACAACCCCAGCCGCCGGTCCAGTATCGGTCGTAACCCACATATCCATCTCTGGCTCAATATCCGGCACCGTCACAGTGGCAGGCTCAGACTCAGGCGCAGCAGCCTTTGGTAGCACTACCACCTCCACCACCGCCAGAGACTGGACGTATTCACGCGATTACCAGAGAGGATGCACAATGGACCGACAGATCCGTTTTTCGCGGTATGGTTTTACTTTATGTATTATTCGCTGATATACTGATAGATACTGGTAGCTCGCATTCCTTTATTTTCCGTCCCTTTATGAGGGACATAGGTAGACTACCTACCCTTAGACCGCATCGACTGACCGCCTCCCTACCATCCGGTGATACATTGGACGTTACTCAGGAGGTCAGAGGTTGCCCGTTAGACTTTAGCAATATGATACTCATGATTGAATTATTAGTACTAGAAATGGTCAAGTTCAACATTATCCTGGGCATGGATTGGCTGTTTGCATATCATGCCACAGTTGATTGCCAGACGAGGGTGGTCACATTCCGACCTCCGAACCAACTCTCGTGGGATTTCACTAGCATCAGGGACGATGGCATATCAATCATTCTATGATTCGGGCTCAGAAGCTACTATCACATGGTTGTCATGGATTTCTTTTGTCTTTGATTAATACTAACGACAGCGGGAGTACTCAGCTATTAGATGTTCCAGTGGTCCGAGAGTATCTAAATTTATTTCCAGATGAGTTACCAGGCTTGCCTCCCCGAAGGCAAGTAGAGTTTGCTATTGAACTAATTCCGGGAACCGCGCCGACATCGAAAACTCCATACCATATGGCACCGAAAGAGTTGGACGAGCTAAAGGCCCAACTCCAGGAGTTATTGGACATGAGATTTATTCGCCCTAGTGTTTCTCGATGGGGTTCTCCGGTGTCGTTTGTCAAGAAAAGGATGGTACTCTAAGGTTGTGTATCGATTACAGTAGCTGAATGCAGTGACCGTCAGGAATAAGTACTCCTTACCACAAATCGAGGATTTATTTAATCAGCTCAGAGGTACATCAATATATTCTAATATTGATATGCGATCCGGATATCATCAGCTGAGAATTAAGGAATCCGATATTCAGAAAACAACATTCTGTACCAGATACGGACATTATAAATTTTTGGTAATGCCATTTAGGTTTATCAATGATCCAGCGGTGTTTATGGATTTGATGAACCACATCTTTCTGGAGTATTTAGATCAATTCGTTGTCATTTTTATCGATGACATTTTGATCTACTCGCGTTCCGAGGAGGAGCATGCACAACATCTTTGCATAGTCTTGGAGACTCTTCAACGACATCATTTATACACGAAGTTCAGCAAGTGTACTTTTTGATTACCCTCAGTTGGTTTTTTGGGGCATGTGGTGTCTAGCCAAGGTATTTTTGTAGACCCTTAGAAGATCGAGGCTGTCACCAGCTGGGAGCAGCCGAAATCGGTTCAGGAAATCTGCAGTTTCCTGGGACTAGCTAGATATTACAGACGGTTCGTCAAGGGTTTCTCGAATATCGCTATGCTGCTGACACGTCTGAGCAGGAAACACATGAAGTTCATGTGATCCAAGGCTTGCGAGACTTTTTTTCAGGAGCTGAAGAGAAGACTAGTAACAGCACCAGTTCTGGTTTTACCCTCTGGAGAGGACGGGTTCGTACTTTACATCGACGCATCTCTTCAGGGTTTGGGCACTGTTATGATGCAGCACGGTAGGGTAGTCTCCTATGCTTCTCGTCAGTTGAAGGAGCATGAGAAAAACTACCCTGTACATGATCTGGAGCTAGCCGCCATCATCTTTGCTTTGAAGATTTGGCGGCATCATCTGTACGATATTACTTTTGAGATTCTCATTGACCATAAGAGTCTCAAATATTTGTTCATTAAGAAGGAACTCAATCTCCGACAGAGGAGATGGATGAAGTTCCTGAAGGATTATGATTGTACCATTAGCTACCACCCAGGGAAAGCTGATGTGGTTGATGATGCACTTAGCCGGAAGTCCAGAGGGACTTTAGCTTGCCACCAAGTTGTGGTCACAGACTTGATTCAAGGTTTCTCCGAGTTGGGACTTAAGGAGCAGGGACAGACAGAGCATGGTATTCTGGTTACTATGGTTTCTCAGTCGTCGATCAGGACGAGGATCCGAGAGGCCCAGCCCGGTGATCAACACTTATAGTCCATTGGCAGCCAGATAGTTTCCGGGCAGCAGATAGAGTTCACCCGAGATGACGCGAGTATTATATATTTTCGAGGCCGATTATGCGTACCTCCATCTCACCCGGTCAGGGAGGAGCTACTTCAGGAGGCTCATCACTCTCAATTTGCGATCCACCCAGGTGGAACACGCATGTATGGAGATTTGAGGCGTTCCTATTGGTGGAATGACATGAAGAAAGACATAGTGGAATTTGTAACTAGATGTCTTGTCTGTCAGCAGGTGAAAGCTGAGCACCAGAGACCTGCCAGATTATTACAGAGGATTCCTATTTCTGAGTGGAAATGAGAGCATATCACCATGGATTTTGTGGTGGGATTGCCTAGGATACGACGAGGTCGTGATGCGATTTGGGTAGTCGTTAACCGATTAACCAAATCCGCGCACTTCTTAGCGATTCAGAAGACTGATTCTTTGGATCGATTGGCAGAGCTATATTGTTGAGAGATAATCAAATTGCATAGTGTGCCATTGAGTATTATATCGGATAGAGACCGATGGTTCATGCCCCAGTTTTGACAGAGTCTGCAACAGGCCTTGGGCACACGACTCCGATTCAGTACAACCTTCCATCCGCAGACGGATAAACAGTCAGAGCGGACCATCCAGACATTAGAGGACTTGCTGAGGTCTTGCGTTATGAATTTTGGAGGCAGCTAGGAGGATCACCTACCATTAGTTGAGTTCGCCTACAACAACAGCTATCACTCAGCTATCCAGATGGCACTGTTTGAAGTGTTGTATGGTAGACCTTGTCAGACACCCACCTTCTGGGAGGAGGTTGGGGAAGCTCAGCTGCAAGGACCTCATAGAGTTCAGCAGGAGGCAGAGTTGGTCCGTACTATTAGACGGAGGATGTCCGAGGCGCAGGACCGCCAAAAGAGTTATGCTGATCGGAGACGCAGCCCCCTGGAGTTATCTACTGGCGACCATGTATTCCTGAGAGTTTCACCCACGAAAGGGGTGAAAAGATTTGTCCTCCGAGGTAAGCTAGCTCCGCGATACATTGGGCCTTTCCAGATCTTGGAGAGGATTGGAGCGGTAGCTTACCATCTGACACTACCACCGGCTCTAGTAGACGTACATGATGTATTCCATGTATCTATGCTGAGAAGATACATAGCCGACCCAACACATATTCTGTCAGATATACTAGTTCTCATTCAGCCTGATGTTACCTACGAGGAGGTTCTGGTACGAATACTGGACCAGAAAGAGCGTCAGTTGCGGAACAAGACGATCCGGTTGGTTAAAGTCGGATGACAACATCATTCCAATGAAGAGGTTACTTGAGAGCTCGAGGATACGATCCGAGCTCGATAACCCCCATCTTTTCACTTGAGGTATGTGGGTTAATTTCCGTTCAGCAATTATACTATCTATTTATTGCTAGTACTTGCTGATGGTAAATAACGAAATTTGAGGACCAAATTTTTATTAGTGGGGGAGAATGTAAAATATAGCAAAAAAATTAAATTAAATAATAAGGTTAAATAGAGAAATAATCTTAACGGATTTTTTTTAAATTTTTAGAAATATTTAGAAATTTTTTGGAAATTTTTCAGAGACCGTAAGGTGTAGGTTATGGGGATAAATATCGGATCACGAGAAAGTCTGTTTAGGCTACCCCACTTGAACGAGGAAAAGTTTTATCTTTCTTTTCCTTTTTTCTTTTTTCCTTTTCTTTTCCTTCTCCCATCGCCAAACCCGTGCCCGACTCCTCCTGTTTCTCTTCTCCTCTTCGTTTCCTGATCTCTTCTTCTTCCCCTCACATCTTCTCCACGGATCTTCTTCCCGATCGCAACCCTTGTTGCCCGGGCGCCACCTTCTCTCTGCCCTAGCCATCCCTGGACGCTGAATCCTTCCTCCCTCATCCTCTTGCGACACCGACCATGCTTCTGCTTCCCCGCCTCTTCCTCTCTTCCAGCAGAGCATCACCAACTTTACCTTCCCCTCGTGTTACCCCGGTTGCAACGACCGACACCGGTCGCCAGCCGCCGATCGCTCACGGTCATCCTCGACAGATCACCCCCCTTGCTGCGATTTGGCAGCACAACAACCACCCCGAGCCCTAGCTCGATCCACCACCGGTGTCCTCCCGTGCCCTAGCCTTGGTCCACCGCCACCTCTGCACGGGTTTGGTTTCGGATAGGAGCTAGCAGCCGAGGCCCTCTTCCTGATCCAAGCCGCCATCTTTGATCTGGCGATGACAGTAGGCTGTGGATTCTGCCGGCGGCCAGATCGGAGACATCGTCGGCAGAGATCGACTGCCGATCCTTAGTGTGGAAGGGGCGGTCGGCATAGAATTAGGTATATATGGTTCGTATCAGATTTCATGTTTGTCTGGTAATTATAGCTTCGGTCAATACTGATTATTAGAGATCCTCTAGTTTCGGCAGCAAGCTTCTCCGGCGGTGAATCAACAGCGGAGCATCCGGATTTGGCAACTTTGCTATGCTCTGGCCATAGGTTTTGATAGCAAAAGTGTTTTAGCAGTGAGTCAACAGTGGCTGTGAAGTGAGGTAAGGATAGCTGATTGATCTTTGATGTCGATCATGGTTTGAATTGAAAGTTGTAATTAGTTGATCATGTGTAGATTGATTAGGTTTAGAATTAATCTAATGGAATGATTAGGGTTAAGGCAATTAACCCTAGTTAACCGTTGGATTCAATTTAGGTAGGCAAATGGTTATGTTGATTAGGGTTTTTTCCTAAATTAGTTTTGGGGATTTTATCTAGCTATTTAGCTCTTTTGAATTTTTATCTAAATAAAAATATATATATTGATCGATGCAGGACTCTAATTCGAGACGAGCGTCTCGACGTCAGATTTGGCTTGATTGAATCTTCTTTTTGAGGCGGGTACCTTGACTTATCTTTTAGATATTGTCATTTGATATGCATACTAGTAGTTTTTAATAAGTAGTAATGATTATGTTCATATCTGCATTGGTATATCACTAGTAGTTACCAATGGCGTAGCCAGGATTTTAGACCAGAAGGGGTGATTTTTAAAATTCTAAATATTAGTATAGATCAATTTTCACTTTCTAATAGTTTAAATTTTGAATTCAATAAGTTAAACATGAACTCAAATTTAAAATTTTTTTAGTTTAGCCCTTGATTTTGGTTAAAACTGTTCGATCGAAAAGAATTTAGATATCTCCACAATGACATGATATTGTCTACTTTGAGCCTAGACCCTCATGACTTTACTCTTGGGCTCACCCCAAAAGACCTCATTCCAATGGAGATATCATGTATTCTTTTAAACCCATGATCTTTCTCATGTGTTTTCAATGTGGGACTATGTTTGCATCTAACCCCAACAATCCCCCCTCAAATAAAGGACCACTGGCTCCTTAACGTCCGATCCTCAACCCACTAGGACTTCCTGCCCCTCGGTTCACCCGACCTACTAGGATTTCCTTGCCTAGTCACAACTAGGACTTCCTGCCTAGTGTCTGATTCTCTTGATCCGGACATGGGAGCCCCCACTTCTTCGTTCAAGGTCAACATTCCACCCACATGGTTCGATTAGACCATGGCTCTTGTGCACAGTTGGCGGTTAGTCCTTCTGACAGTTGTTCACTTTGGGCCTAGGCCCTTATGGCTTTGCTCTTGGGCTCACCCCAAAAGGCCTCATTCCAATGGAGATATCATGCATCCTTTTAAACCCATGATCTTTCTTATGTGTTTTCAATATGGGACTATGTTTGTAACCTTACAACCCCAACAAAAACAATGATCTGTCAATCCTCAGACCTCATTTATGACTCAAAGTCAAAGAATCATTTGGATGGAAAAGACAGAGGAGAAGGATGTAATAGAGGGGAAGATGACCTATTTGAAGTAGGTATATCTCATATTTTCTTAAAATACCTCGACATTCATATTTCACCTAATTTATCGTTAGAATAATATTTTAAACACATAATTACTTAATTTAATGACTATCTTTTTTCCAACCATTCAAAAATAATAATAAAATTGATAGTAAACAAATAACATACTTGACTAGCAAATAAAAATATGAATATGAAAATTTGACACTATATATTTTTTTTAGCACTTAAATTTGTAACGAAAAAGATCAAACAAGAAAATTTTACCATAATCAAAATGTATTTGCTGTGGAGAATTGGTGTAGCGATGATGACGAAACTCGTAGCAAACAATATCGTGTGGTGACAATAATGTGGGCGGTAGTGACAGAGGGGAAAACACAAGGAAAAAATAAAAACACGATATTGAAGACAAATAAAAAAAAATGGGAGAGAGAGGCGAAAAAGAAATCAGGAGAGAGGAAAAAATTAAAATATGGTTAGTTTTTCATTAGATTTTTTAAATATAAAAATCCATAGAATTTTAAAATTTATAATTAAGTCTTTTTATTTTTTTCCCAATGTACAATTTTTTTTCTCAAATTTCAGGGGGTGCGGTCGCACCCCCAAAGCTCCACCTAGCTACACCCCTGCTAGTTACTTGTTGCATGCTTATTTTTACTTACTTGTTTTGCATTCATACATTCTTGATTATATATGCCCATAGAGGTAGTGACATACCATGCCTTACGATACACCGGACTAGACATTTACCATATCTGACATGTGTACCAAGATCTTCGTATTTGATCCATTTATTTTGGTACATGTTGTATGGAGGTAGATATGGTCAAGATTTTCATACCTAGTGTCATGCATCATCTTGCATGATTGCATGTTGAGCGATTGGTAGCCCCATTATTGTTGAGCCTATCACCAGTTACATGGATCTGTACATACAACCACTCATGAGTTAGTAGTATATCAGGCAGGGTGTGTGGCAGTTTGCTCTGTCGGTGCTCCGCTGGTCTACTCATGGGTAGCGTGACGTAGTGTGGTAGCACGTCAGGGATCCCTCCTCTGGACTGTCTCAGGGAGATGAGAGTATTGAGCTCCCCCACTTATGATTTGGGGTAGGAGGATAGGTGTACTCTAACAACATCATATCCACTCGGTCACTCATCAGGAGCAGTGACGGCAGAGTGCACAATTGTCATAGCCCTACCCACTCGGTCTCATCATCGTGTGTGAGCTGGCTGACTGGCGTCAGGGGTGACCATGTCATATTGCATCATATGCATGATTGCATTTATTGTTTATGTTTGCTGCACTTTGTTTGTTACATATTGGATGGATGCATATGATTGACATGCATATAGGGACATGTTATTTTCGGTCTGACGACTTTATTATCCTGATATAGGAGGTCCTGGTGAGTACAGCTTCTCCCTTTTCTTTCAGTTTTGCATTATTCATTACTTCAGGAGACTGTACATATATTTATTACTATTGATTATTTTCTTACTATGCATGTCAACTTGGTATCCGGTAAGGAGTTGACTCACCCCATTGATATTACCATTTCAGGTTGATGCTGTCAGGAAGTTCCAGTCGCTAGTCCCCCACCACTTGTCGCGACGGGTTCACTTATTTTGGCATTTTGGTTTACTTGTTACAATTTATAAACTTGTGATTGTACTCGAGGATTTTTGTCGAGTTTTGGTCTACTACTTATTTTTCCACTACGATGGTTTCTCTGTTGTGTTATGCGTTTTCCGTCGTAGTAGTGGAGTATGTTATTTTAAATAAACTGCGTGGTTATGTCAGCCAGAGGCTGAGTTTATTATAAACTGCATGGATGGTTTGTTTATTTTATTATTATTGTTCCGGCCGTGTTGGCCGAGGTTTGTGTGGCCCTGAGGGCTTGTAGTAAAGTCTCAGATTGTCACCCGTACAGTGGAGATGCTGCCAAAATTTCTTCTAGCAGGGACTACCTGGGGCGTGACAAAGGTTGTCCGGATGCTAGACATGAGGTTCCAACAGGTCACGGTTGACCAAATATTGGATTTGGGGACCCTAGACTTGGTTTAAGCAAATCAAGGGGAGATCAATCAACCGATCGATTGAACAGGGATTCAATCGATCAGCCGATCGATTGGGACTGTGTTACGACAAGCAGTGGCTCAATCGATTGGACGATCGATTTGGAGAAATTATCGCGTGCACAGAAGCTTTCCCAATCGATCAGCCAATCGATTGGGCACCTTCAATCGATCGGCCGATCGATTGGGGAGCTAGAAATCTCACGATAGTGGTTGAATCGATCGGTCGATCGATTCATGAGTTTTCCAGAGAGCACAGAGGCTAGGGTCATAGCTAGGTGGAGCTTTGGAGGTGCGACCACACCCCCTGAAATTTGAGAAAAAAAATTGTACATTGGGAAAAAAATAAAAAGACTTAATTATAAATTTTAAAATTCTATGGACTTTTATACTAAAAAAATCTAATGAAAAACTAACCATGTTTTATTTTTTTTTCTCTCCCTTGATTTCTTTTTTGCCTCTCTCTCCTATTTTTTTTATTTGTCTTCAATATCGTGTTTTTTTTCCTTGTGTTTTCCCCTCTGCCACTACCACCCACATTATTGTCACCACAAGATATTATTGCTAGCGTTGCCATTGTTTGCTACGAGTTTTGTCATCGTCGCTACACCAATTCTCCACAGCAAATACGTTTTGATTATGGTAAAATTTTCTTGTTTGATCTTTTTCGTTACAAATTTAAGTGCTAAAAAAAATATATAGTGTCAAATTTTCATATTCATTTGCTAGTCAAGTATGTTATTTGTTTACTATCAATTTTATTATTATTTTTGAATGGTTGGAAAAAAGATAGTCATTAAATTAAGTAATTATGTGTTTAAAATATTATTCTAACGATAAATTAGGTGAAATATGAATGTCGAGGTATTTTAAGAAAATATGAGATATACCTACTTCAAATATGTTATCTTCCCCTCTATTACATTCTTCTCCTCTGTCTTTTCCACCTAATTGATTCTTTGACTTTGAGTCGTAGTTGAGGTCTGAGGATTGACATATCATTGTTTTTGTTGGGGTTGCAAGGTTGCAAATATAGTCCCACATTGAAAACACATGAGAAAGATCATGGGTTTAAAAGGATGCATGATATCTCCATTGGAATGAGGCCTTTTGGGGTGAGCCCAAGAGCAAAGCCATGAGGGTCTAGGCCCAAAGTGGACAATATCATGTCACTGTGGAGATATCTAAATTCTTTTCGATTCAACAATTGGTATCAAAGCTCGAACTGCAAGAAGGATTAACCGCCGATTGTGCACAAGAGCAACCATGTGGGTGGAATGTTGACCTCGAACGAAGAAGTGGGGGCTCCCATGTCCGGATCAAGAGAACCAGATACTAGGCATGAAGTCCTAGTTGTACTAGGCAAGGAAGTCCTAGTAGGTCGGGTGGACTAAGGGGCAGGAAGTCCTAGTGGGTTGAGGATCGGACGTTAAGGAGCTAGTGGTCCTTTGTTTGAGGAGGGGGGGGGGGTTGTTGGGATTACAAGGTT
This sequence comes from Zingiber officinale, assembly GCF_018446385.1. Taxonomy (NCBI): domain Eukaryota; kingdom Viridiplantae; phylum Streptophyta; class Magnoliopsida; order Zingiberales; family Zingiberaceae; genus Zingiber; species Zingiber officinale. The sequence goes on from NC_055992.1 coordinate 87,924,469, forward strand.
GCAAATATAGTCCCACATTGAAAATACATGAGAAAGATCATGGGTTTAAAAGGATGCATGATATCTCCATTGGAATGAGACCTTTTGGGGTGAGCCCAAGAGTAAAGCCATGAGGGCTTATGCCCAAAGTGGACAATATCATGTCATTATGGAGATATCTAAATTCTTTTTGATCCAATAGTTTTAACTAAATCAAGGGCTAAACTAAAAAATTTTTAAATTTGAGTTCATGTTTAACTTATTGAATTCAAAATTTAAACTATTAGAGAGTGAAAATTGATCTATACTAATATTTAAATTTTAAAAATCGCCCCTTTTGGTCTAAAATCGTGACTACGCCACTGTCAGAGGCGCCTTGAATCGATCAGTCAATCGATTCAAAGTCTCCTCAATTGATTGAGAGTCATTCAATCGATTGGGATCCGACCGTTGCGCAGGTTATAGTCGTTGTCGAGCGTCTTCCTCCGCACAACTTCCTCTCCACTTCTTGCGACGATTCATTTTTACTTGTACAAGGAACACGAGGATTGCTTGGTCGCCATCACCCAAGAAGTACTCGATTGTGGCCATCCTAATTATGTCATCTCACTTTGGGTAAGATAAACCCTAAATGCATGAGGAAATTCTCCTTGTTTCCAAAGTTTGTCAAAAATTTCACTTCATTCCCCATAATTGTTAGAAGACTCATTATTTCATCCTTAATAGGGTTGTAAATGAACCGAACATTCATGAACAAGTTTGGTGTTAGGCTTGGTAAGAATTTATTTATGTTCATTCAATACACACAAGATCAATTAAATAAACAAGTTTGAATAACTCTTTAAAATAAATAAATAAGTTTAAATACATATGTGTTCAGCTCCTTTAATATTTATGAACAATGTACGTGAACATCATTCACGAGCTGTGCTCATTAATAAAATTTTTATCAACATGCTAAATAAAAAAAATTAAAATGAATAAATAAGTTTGAGTTGTCCAGCTCAATGATCAATTAAATAAATAGAAGTTTCAAACAATTAAATAAATTTGAATTGTGAACTCGATAACACGAAGAACCAAATTTAAATTAAGTTCGAACTAAGCTTAAGTTCATAAAAAAAAAATTAAGCTAAGATTAAACAATCGTTTCAATGACATGATTCACTTTAGATTCGAGTAGACTTAGCTTGGTTAACTTATTATACAAACTTAAATACTCTAAAACTTATTCAGCTGAGCTTCTTTAGAGCCCTAACCCTTAATGTAGGTTTAGTTGCTAAACTTACAAGAAAGGTCCTTGTCTGAACATTTATGACGCTAAAAAAAACTTCTTTTTGATTTTTTAGACCCTTCACCAAATAAATTAATATGTCAACTTCCCACCAGATATCTCGCCGGTCCAGTGGACCATCTCACTGCACTATTGCTTTCATTTATAATGCACTCAACATATAATTCCAACTAATATATATATATATATAATGCTTTTAGAGCTACTTAAAATCCAATAAAGGTTCTTTAGGAATACTATAAAGATCTCCTTTCCTTCGCTTGCCTTCCTATATAAAGAAAAATATCCAGAGGATATATAGAGATCGGTGATCGGAAATGGAGTTGGGAAGAGGAGAGATGTTGGTGGCCTTCTTCTCCATGGCCTTGTGGATTGGTGGCGTGACGAGAGTAGAGGCTCAGCTCAAGGTCGGATTCTACTCTCAAAGCTGCCCTCACGCCGAGGCCATTGTCAAAGAGGAGATCGAGAAGGCCCTCGGAGACGACGAAGGCGTCGGCGCCGACCTGCTCAGAATGCACTTCCATGATTGCTTCGTCAGGGTGATCGATCGCACTTCTCCGTCTCCTCCTCCTCCTCCTCCTCTCGTCAAATTGTAATATTGCTGACGAATCCAAGTGTTTGAATCGATCAGGGTTGCGATGGTTCGATTTTGCTAGATTCCACCAACAGTAGCAAAGCCGAGAAGGACGCGGAGATCAACCTCACGCTCGAAGGATTCGACATTATCGACGCCGTGAAGGAGAAGCTGGAAGCCGCCTGCAGGGGAGTTGTCTCCTGCGCCGATCTCCTCGCCTTCGCCGCCAGAGACGCCGTCGTTCATGTAACGGTCTTGTGTTGACTCTGTTCGATCTTGTTCGGCAATTGATCGATCGTTGATTAAGATTCTTAATTGGACAGTACGGAGGAATTCAGTACGAGGTGCCGTCGGGGAGAAGGGACGGGAAGATCTCCGTTGCCACCGACGCTGACATCCTCCCTTCGCCGGACTCTGAGCTCGCCGCGCTCACCCACTTGTTCGTCTCCAAAGGGTTGAGTCAGGCCGACATGATCGTCCTGTCGGGGGCCCACACCGTGGGCATTGCGCACTGCGACGCCTTCTCCGAGCGGCTGTACTCGGCAGCCCCGGCGCTGGAGGTGGAGTACGCGTCGGAGCTGAGGAAGCAGTGCCCGCGGGGGAGCAACAATACCGCACCGATGGACCCGCAGTCGCCGCACAAGTTTGACAACGGCTACTACCAACTCGTGCTCGGCGACCGCGCGCTGTTCACCTCCGACCACGCGCTGCTGTCCACGCAAGGCACGGCGGCGCAGGTGAAGAGCCTCGCCGGCGACTACTGGGGCTTCCAGAGTAAGTTCGCCGCCGCCATCGTGAAGATGGGCGCCATCGGCGTCCTCGCTGGCTACGACGGTGAGGTTCGGGCCAACTGCCGAGTCGCCAACTGAGCAATTAATGTGCTGTAATACATTGATTTGCGTATGTGATCGGTTCTCTGGTTACGTCGTCGTCTCTCAAATTGTAATATTGTGTCGTTTTATCTCGTGATTTAAGAACGTCAAATGATTGTTGTTGTTTTTTTTTTTCTCGAAATTAAAGAAATATTATTTTCACAGGTTGCCATATATTGTAACAGTTACCTATAATAGACAAAATCATAAGTGTACCACTCTCGTCAAATAATAAAAAGATAAGAGTTTGAGAGAGAAAGAAAATGAGTTGAGCACGCACAAGAAAACTAGGAAGAAATCCGAATTTGGAAAACGATTTTATGATTTCAATTTCGCTACAATGATTATTAACACTCTAAGTTGTATTTACTTTCCTACCTTAATATATGTTCACATACAGATGGTCTATCCTGAGACACCGATATAAACTTTTAGAATTATATTAGCGTGTCTACCTAAACTCGACATATACTTTTAAGAGGACCTTACTAAAGAAACCGCTTTCTTAGGGAGACTCCTGTCACGATGTTTCACGGTCCTCTAGTGTCATCCCAAAACTCATTAAGCTTTGTGATAGCTAATAGCTAATGGTGTCCTCATGAGGTTTTGGACAACTTTTGTGACCAACCCCTCATGTCTCGATTCTTTATGGGTCGAAGATTTAGATTCAACTTTCGGTCCTTCCCCATGTTTCGTGAGATACGAAAGTGCACAATTATGTCACAATTATGTATGTGTAATATAGTCGGATCATGAAACAAACATAACATGCAATAGAGAAAGGTAAATAGACCTATAAAAAAACATATCAACTATTCATCGGGCTATTACATTGTCCTAAAATCTAGAGAACTACTCCATGGAGAGAAAATTACAACCGAAAGGCATTGAATTAAGTATCATATAACTCAAAACAAAGAGAGGGGAGAAGAGGAAGCTTAGCCGAGATGGGTGTCGGTGTCTTCGGAACGATCTATAAGCTCCAAAGGTGAATGGAAACTTCGACAAACTCCTTGGATGACACTCTTAGGATTCTTGTGACGGGGAAAACTCTCCTCCCCCCAATATAGGAGTCTTCTTGGGCTTTGTATAGCCCTTGGAACAGACCAAAATGGTTGGAAGTTCCATAACTTTCGAGTCTCTGTTGTCGCTCCATGGTTGTGCTTGGGAGGCATGGCCGGACAGTATAGTGCCCAGCTAGATTGAGGACCGGACATGGTCGTGCCATGGGGCACGACTAGATTATGTCCGATGTTGTGAAGAGGAACATGGTCATGCCAAGGGGCAGTTGGAAATATGAATGGAATAAAGATGTGGAGGCGAAGAGACTTTATTGTGCATGGATTTAGTCACACATTAGAAGTCTCTTGGCTTTATTGTTGGTTTAAGTTATGACACATACATTGATGTTGTAAACATATGCATGGGGAGAAACTCTCTCACGCGTGAGTGCGCAGAGGTGGGTGCAAATCCAAAACCCAGATTGTACTAAACCAAGGATGACTCATGTGCGAGCACGACCTGCGCATGTCGAATGTCGGACTGGTCGAGGTAAAATTTGCTCAAAAGAATAAACCAACATATTACCTCTTGAATCTCTTTTTTCTATATGCTCAGGAGTGTAACGGAAGCATTAATGTGAAATTAATGATGATTCCGTAAATTGTAGACATTAATGGTGGTATTAAACTCATTAATGGTGATTCCGTAACGTCTTAGTATTAATGGCGATATTAAACTCATTAATAATGATTTTATAACGTCTTGACATTAATGAAAACATTAAACCTATTAATGACGACATTAAACCCAACATTAAATAATCATAATTTGATCATTTATTGCAGGCAAGGTGAGAGCTCCTATATAAGGAGGCTGGATCTTGAGCAAAGAGAGAAGTGGAAGAGAAGCGAAAGAGAAAGTAAGAGAATTCCTCCACCTTCATTCCCCGATTCTTCTCTCAGTCGTGCATCCGCTCGACTGAACTACTCGTGATAACACTTAAGTGCATTCTCAGTTCACCACGAACAACCAATGTTTGGTTGCATTCGTGGTTTTGCCGTTGTAATATGGGAAACAGACGACTCGAGGAAACCTCGAAGCATAGCCGGAGGTGGGGCGAATCTGTTTCAAGGAAACTGCGACCATCACGGGCCTCAGTACCTTCGCCTGTCCGACCGCTTCGCTTGCTCAGACTTTGCTGCTCAATCTCGGTGCTCTGTCTGTACTCAACAACTAACAGAAACTAGCTCTCGTTAGCAGTCTGAGATTATCAGCTCAGGTCATCTCAATAGATAAGTTAGAATTGATTTTGTATAATTTTAATTCAGTTAATTCCCCAATATCTCCGGCAATAGATTGCCCAATAATCTTGAAACAGACTCCATTCTATTGAGATTGTCACGCCCCTAAATGAGTCCATTCCAAAAAATTTCGACAATATCTCCCCAGTATCGGTGACAATCTGAAGTAATAAATACATACACAACATATAACATTTTCAACATCCCACACGGCTGGATATAAGCATAACCACACAGTTTAATAAGCTTACACGGTTGAAAGTAAACACACAATCAGGCAGTATAATAACAGCCCACACGACTGAAAGTACAATGAAAAATCATAAAATCACACAAATGTAAAACCAACAAAGTCACTAACTAAAATATCTGCAACCACCACACTAGACTCCAAAATCCACATCGACTTATTAGAAAACAAAAATGCGCAAAATCACTTTACTACCAAACAGAAATAAGATTAAAAAGAAACTGTCCTCGAGTGTGACGTCGGACCTTGATTCATCTACCTGCTACCTGACAAAAGAAAAACCAATTTGTGGGGTGGTGAGTATTGAAACTCAGCGGGTATAAGAAAGATAGTGCATGAACATAACATTTAAATAAAGAGTGAGCCAACAGTATACAGTCTCATAATGGATTAACAGATACTAAAATAAAATCACAATAAATGCTCATACCTGAAACCATATCCTAGGCTAGATAATAGAAGGTCAGAAGTGGTAGCTAATCTGCTACAGTACTACTCATAACTACAGAGGTGATAAGCAAGATATATACAAATTTTCAATAAATAAACCAATGTCTAAATATCTACAATGAGAGTATATCTCAACATAAGTAAGCATAACAACATATGTGCACAACAGCAGTAAGCAATAACAACATCTGTAAAACAGCAACAGCCAAAACAAATATAATAACAACGTATGCACGGAGGGTCACCCTGCCCACCTCTCTACACCACGACCCTTGTATGGTCGAGAGGCCGAATCGATGACAACTGTACCACCCAAAGGCCGCCACTACTCTCGAGTGACCGGATGGACAGGTGCTAAGTAACTATATAGCTATAAATCGAAGGGGGTCCCTACTGCTCGCAACTCCAGCTACCACTACCCATAAGTGGCTGAGTGTGGCACGACAGGACAAGCGACATCTCCTCCAACTACCACTACTCATGAGTGGCCGAGTGTGCGGCACAGCTCGACGGCTCACTTTCCCACAAGGAAGACGTGGTTGCCTATCTGCATGCAGTGATATGATGCGTACAATGCAGCAGTCATCATATATATAAACAGAAAACATGTATGCTACATGAAGCCAGCATGCTCAGTAAGACATGTAAATAAACAACATTCAAGCAAGTAAGCATGGTATCAGGTGTCCTTTTATCCAATATCTAATATCTAGTGTCTGGTATCTAATATCTGATATCTGCTAAATATCATAGATAGCAACGAGAGACTGTATAGAAATCGAAACAAGTAGCTCAAAGATTGAGTGGAAGTATCAAGCGCAGGAAAAATAAGAGTGAAGTCAAGATAAACACGATAGTTATATGGATTTATAGCTCATGCACTAAGATCAATATACTAAAGAGATAAAGCAAGAAGTACCCGCCATGTGTACTTATCAATCGTGCTAAACAATTTCATACCGAGACGCTTGTCTCGAACCAGTATCCTATAACATAGAATACATAGTATACCTAAGTTCTATTATAAACCAAATAGCTAAACCTAATCTAAAACCGATTATGAAACTGTACTTTAACTATACTTTATAGTCCCACATTTCTTTTACATCAAATCTCCTTATGAATTAATCCAATTCAATTAGTTAATTCTTCTTGTTAACATACTTTAATTATCCAACAAGAGTATAAAGCAACAATCCAATTAAACCATTATCTCTCATTAGCATAATTGATTATCCTACCAATATGAATCAATCCACTTGATAATTAACACATCATGAATCCAACCTGATCCGGTGGTAAGAAAGGGGGCTCGTTCGGGGAGAGGTCGTCGCCACATGGAAGGTCAACGCCCCGGAAGCTAGGCTGATCGACTGGTCACTTACCCGATCGGCATGAGAAGTAGCCGGTTCAACATTACAGATCGGCCAGGTACCGAGCTTCCGGCGCTCAGGAAATCCTATTATTAAAGCAAGCGCCGAGCGGACACCCCGCTCGGACTCTCACCAGATCCCGGGTCAGCAACTTGGGAGCGGCCCCTCGTTGGGCGAAGGACCAGCACAGTGAAGCACTGGCCGAACGGGCCTTTACAGTGAGTGGTGGCCGATCGGCTATCCCGCTCGGCCATGAAGGCGATCAGTCAACCGGATAGCTCTTCCGCTCGGCTTAAAGGAGGACAGCCCATCAAGTCGGCAAAGATCGATTGAGCGGCTCTCTAGTTCGACACTCTCTCGCTCGACCCAGTAACAGACAAAGGGAGTAGTTGGGAATATCTTCCTAGGCACAAGTGTCACTGACAGGCAGCATGGTTAGACAGAGAATCGTACAGTGAAAGCTTCCACTGTCATGTCAGGGATATGCTTGTGCTGTTAAGGTATGGCGTCAGACACGCTTTTCTGACACATCCTTTCCAAGTATACTTTGAGAAGCGTGCATACCTCGGGGAGTGTGCACACGCCCCCCGGGAACCCTATATAAAGACCCCCAGACTTCGACGGAGGTATGCTCACTATTATTGTTGCTACAGTTACGCTGTTCTCTTCTCTACTTCGTTTTCTCGTCGCCGATGACTGACTTGAGCGTCAGAGGGCCATCGTCGAGGAACCCCTACCCGGCTCGACACTAACGACTTGTGGTTGCAGGCTTAGCTCGCCGGAGATCCACGTCACCTTCAGTCCACATCCAGTCAACGTGAGCGCCACCTTCCCAGCGACCGTCGACTCGACTCTCGGACAGAATCACAACCCATCACCACTACTCATCACACTAATCCAATCTAATGATGCTGATACAATCATGTACTCCTCTAAATCAATCGATCTGTTAGTTAACTAAAGCAAAACATATCATGAAATAAAATCTCTATCATCAACCTATTATCAGACTCTAAATCAGCTACATCTCCAAATCAATCCAAGACTAACAACCAAACACAACACACTATTTATTCAGGTTTAGTTTTGTTACCCCAATTTGTTCTGTAATAGCTGGGTGGAGATCCCCCTTGTCGAATCCAATGGAAAGATGGCTCCACAGTGGCAGCAGGGCAGCAGGTTCACCAATGATCAGCTGTTGAATGCAGCACAAAACAATAGCATAGTAGCTATTGCCCTAGGTCCCGTCAGCATGTGAAAGGGCAAATCGATCTCCCAACTCCATCTCTGTTCCTTGGCAAACCATTGCACAGATAGTAAGAAGCTGGACATGGCTTGGCGTCGGGTGTCCGCAACCAGTAGGAGGAAGACAGCAGTGAATCGGCGCTGAGGAAGAAGGAGAAGCGACTTGAATCGGGTCAGTCCAGTAGCCAGGTGAGGCGAAGGCCTCCGTCGACGGTGAGCTCACGAGCAACCGGCGATCGGGCGAGGGTAAATCACGGGAAAGAGGGGAAAGACTCCACAGAGAGAAGGGAGAAGACTGGCGATGAAGAGGTCAGCAACTCCCTCCTTCCACGGCGGCGTCGGCAATCGATCAGTGCTGGCGCGCGACGAGGCAGCGGAGACACCATCGGCGATCGAGTGAGATCGCGTAAGAAGAAGAGGTGAAGGAGACCGACGACTGTGGCTCAAGGAAGAAGAAGAGGCCGACGGTGGATTTGGGGAGAGGGTGGCGCTTGTGAGGTGAGAATCGGGCAGGGAACGAAAGAAGGGAGATTGAGCGGCGGTGGTAAGGAAAATTGGGAAAGAAAAGGAAGGGAATTAGGGATTTAAAGCAGACTGTTAATTATATACTTAGGGTTAATTAATTAAATCTTAAATTAGTTCCTCAATCAACTTCCACCTCCAGATATTCCAAACAGATTTTTCTCGAGCATATAAATGCATCCCCTCTAAGTACATCATACGAGTTCCGAAAAATCCCCAGAAAATTTTTAAAAATTCCTAAAACTTCCATTAAGACTATTAGCCTATTAAACCTTATTATTTAATTGTTATCTCGTATGATATTTTACAGAAATGACCACAGAACAGAATATTGAGGTGCAACAGACTCAACAAGTGCAGGCTCCCTCCGCCCTAATTGGAATTGTGCCAATCAGTTATGACGAAAAACTAGAGAAGTTCTGTGGACTGAACTTCAAGAGGTGGCAGCAGAAGATGCTCTTCTACCTGACCATACTCAATCTGGCTCAGTTCTTGACCAAGGACCCTCCCAAGCGTGCTGAGGATGCTGATGCGTAAACCATCAGTGCAGTGGAGGTGTGGACTCATTCTGAGTTCCTTTGCCGAAACTACATCCACAACTGCATTGCCGACTCACTATACGCTATATATAGCATGAAGAGAACGACTAAGAAGCTGTGGGAGTCCCTGGACAAGAAGTATAAGATGGAGGATATAGGGACCAAGAAGTTCATCGTGGGCCGATTCCTGGATAACAAGATGGTTGACTCCAAGACAGTGATCAGCCAAGTCTAGGAGCTTCAGGTGATCTTGCACGAGATCTACACAGAATGGATGATTCTGAGTGAAACCTTCTAGGTGGCTGCTATCATTGAGAAGTTGTCCCCTGGCTGGAAGAACTTTAAGAACTACCTGAAGCACAAGAGGAATGAGATGAATGTGGAGGAACTCATTGTTCGACTTCGCATCGAAGAAGACAACAAGAGTTCAGAGAGAAAGTTGTTCTTTCAAGCTACTGTGAAAGCCAACGTGGTCGAGCATGATCAAAGCTTGAAATGGAAGAACCCCAAGTCTTCCAAGATGGGATCCAAAGGAGGCTTCAACAAGAAGTTCTCTGGGAAGCGCTTTAAATATGACAAAGTGGGTCACAAATCTTCGGAGTGCAGGAAGCCGAAGAAGAAGCAGGAGGCTAACCTGAATGAGGGACCAGAAATGGACGACCTCTGCGCAGTGGTCGCAGAACTGAACCAAGTCGGTTAAAACCCGCGGCAATGGTGGATCAATACTGGAGCCACCAGACATGTGTGTTGCAACAAGGAGCTGCTCCACAACTTTGAAGAATTCACTGGAGACAAGCTATTCATGGGGAACTTAGCAGCCTCGGACATCATAGGCCAAGGAAAGGTGGTGCTGAAGATGACCTCAGGCAAGGACTTGACTCTGAACAATGTGCTATATGTTTCGGAGATTCGGAAGAATCTAGTGTCCGTATCACTGTTAAGCAAGCATAACTTTCGCATTATTTTTAAGTTGGATAGAGTTGTATTGTCCAAGAATGGAATGTTTGTAGGAAGAGGCTATATATCTGATGAGCTATTCAAGCTCAATGTAATGGTCATTAGGCTCAAGATAAATAAAAATGAAAGCTCTTCCAATTGTATGCTTGAGTCTTTGTGTTTATGACATGGTAGACTAGGACATGTTAACTACGAAGTGTTACGTAGATTAATAAATATGCAAAGAATACCTGCATTCCACCTTGGCCCAAAACACAAGTGTAAGATTTGTGTTGAAGTTAAAATGACAAGTTCATCCTTTCAACATATTGAAAGAAGCAATGAACTACTCGGGCTAATTCACACCGACGTGTGCGACCTTAAAGGTACACCTACACGTGGTGGAAATAAATACTTCATCACTTTTATAGATGATAACACAAAATATTGTTATGTATATCTTCTCAAAAGTAAGTGATCCTGTCCGAGTGCTGAGTCGACAGACACTGGGGACGTGGGGCTCTCTATGACCTCTGAAGGACGTGGATCGCTGGCGAGAACCTGCAAGAATAAAACCGGGCCGGGAAGGAGTTCCTGGCGATGACCCTCCGACGCTCACATCAGCTCCCGGTAGCAAGGCAAACGAAGTGGAAAAATGAAGACTGTAGCTACAATGATGGAGAATGTATACCTCCGTCGAAACCTGGGGGTCCTTATATAGGGCTCCCCTGAGGTGCGCGCACGCTTCCCAAGGCATGCACGTGTCCCAAAACATACCTGGAATGGTTGTCTCAGAAAACCATGCCTGACACCATACCTCAATAGTACGAACATATCCCCGACGTGACAGTAAAAACTTCCACCGTACGATTCTCTGCCTGGTCCAGCCGCCGACCATGCTGCTTGTCGGCGGCGCTTGTCCCGAAGAAGATCTCGCCAACTGCTTCTTTGTCTTATTGCCCGACCGAACGGGAAGACTGTTTGGCCGACGGCTGCCGACCTATCGTCCCCCCTAGTGCTTCATCGAATAGGAACCTTCCTGCCTCATCAAGGCTACATCTTGCTCGGCATCGTGTCCCGCCGCTGGGCCTCTCCTCCATCCATACTTGTGAGCGTCGGAAGCTCGACACTTGGTCGAGCTGTCACAGAGTTAGCTTGGGCACGAGCCTGGCCGACCGACCAAGTGTGCCAATCTGCTCGGCATACTTCCAAGGTGTTTAGGGCCCTAGCCCCCTCCTTTACCTCTAGATCAGTAAGGATGAACCTATAGAGAAATTTGCTTGGCAGACTTCCAAGGCGTTTAAGGCCCTGGCCCCCTCCTTTACCTCCGGATCACGTGCCTCCCTTTCAAGTCTAGTCGAAGGAGGCTGCAAGTCCGACTGACTGGACAAGTAGTCTAGCCTCCGGTTAGCTGATCAGACAGGCTTCTAAAAGATGATCTGATCGGCTCATTCAAAAAGAGGCAGCATCCTGACCCCGTGCTCTCATATACCGGGCGGCTGTTTCCGCTGCTTCGTGCCCTGGTCCTCTAGCGGTCCAAGCTGACATCATCCGTAGCACCTCAAAATTCGTACAAATCACCACCATTAAAGCTACGCACGCGGCCACACCGAGTAATGGTCTCCATTAAATGTCGCCCTATAACCTAGTGCCACATGGCGTTGCCGCCGTCATCGTACGGCCGAGCGTCAGCTTCGATAGGACAGGCGGTGGTTTGAATTCCATGGTCAGATGCACGCTTTGATTTCCGCGACCTAGATCGGATGGCTTGGGTAGGCCGAGCCCGATCTATATAAAGCCTCGACGCCAACCCCTGTGCTCTCGCTGCTGCCTTCGCGTGTTGTCGACTCCTTTGGTGCCTAGTGCTCCGGTGATCCTTTCCTTTGGCGCTCCGACGAATCTTCAGCACATCTCTTCATTTCACTTGCTTGTAAGCTCCTCCATCGTTCTTTTTCTTTGTTGTAGTTGCTTTAGTTTTCCTCCTTGTGCTTCTTTTCTGGCTCCTGTGGGCCTTTCTCCATCAATCCTTCCGGTGGAACCCCTGTGCTTTTCGATTTTCGGCCATGGCCAGCTCCTCTCAGCCAGTCGATCCCGCCCCTGGTCTTTGGTACACCACTATGGAGACCAGGTTCGACGAGGATGACGCGGCGAGCCTGATCAGCGCTTTCGATATCCTGCCTGACCATTAAATCATTCCGGCCGGACCGTCCGATCGTCCCCACAAACCGCAGGTCGGCACAGTGTGCTTTTTTCGAGACCAATTTGTGGCCTGCCTGCGCCTTCCTATCCATCCGTTCTTCATCAAAGTATGTGAATACTTCCGTATTCCGCTCGTCCAACTCGTTCCCAATTCTTTTCGTCTTCTGTGCGGCGTGGTCGTGCTGTTCACAGTCCATAGTATCCCCCTCACACCCCAGATCTTCCATTACTTCTACTACCCTAAGCAGTCTGAGTGGGGCACCTTCCTCTTTCAGTCTAGGATCGGGCTAGTCTTCTTTGACCGGATGCCCACCTCCAATAAACATTGGAAAGAGTATTTCTTATATCTGCGTCTTCCCGAGCGGCCCCGCTTCCGCATCAAGCGGCAGACCACCATTCCACCGTAGCCCGAGCTGCCAAAATACAAGACCCGGCCGGAGTACCTCCATGCGGCCAGACTGAGGAGCTCTTGTCACTCGCCGATCAACCCACTGCTCCCGAGCATCAAGTAGTTATCCACGGGCTGCTAGCCAAGATTTGGGAGGATGCTCGTGGTCGGGCTGTGACCATGCCCCCCGGGCTGCTCGGCAACAACCATATGTCCTACGCCACAGGAGTAAGTTTTTCATACTTGTGCTTGTTTTTAATTTACTTTCGTTCGGTGCTAATCTGTCCCCTTCTGCTTGCAATATTGGATGGAGAGCGTGGCTGTGTGCAATCGCCTTGCCATGGTAGAAGAAGAGCTCAAGCAGCTCAAGTTAACTAGCGGAGCTCCTGCTCAGGAGCCATCATATACAGATCTGCAAGCGGACTTGGTCAAGACCAAGGAGCTTCTGGAAGCCGAGCGGAAAACCTCCTCCGATCGACAGACCATGGTGGCTCAGTTGGAGACCAAAGTCAAGTCTTATGACCGCAAGCTTGAGTTGGTCACCAATAGAAAGCTTAGGGCCATAGCAGACCTGGACGAGAAAAATGTCGAGGCTCGGGCCCTGGAGCTGAAGGTTAAGGAGCTGAACGATCTGCTGGATAGCGAGCGGAACAGTCGTTCAGCCGAAGTGACCACTCTGCGAGATGAGCTGAAAACCTCCCAAGTCGCTGCCGAGGCCTCAAACGCCACTCTAAAGGCATATCAAGACGGCGAGCCAAGTTGATTCGCCACCCTGAGGCAGGCCTATATCTGCTCGGATGAGTTCGTCGCCAAAGCTTGCAAGCGGCTGGTCGGCGTGTTCGATCTGGCCATTACCACGACGGTCAGCTATCTGAAGTGCCAGGGACATCTCCCCGAGTCTATTGACTGTTAGACCCCATGGTACTTTGATGTGATCAACCAAGTTGGTTAGGTCCTACTTTGTGTTTGATCCCTGTGTCTGAGTGTGCAGGAGCTTAGGAGCGTAGGAAGTCGAGCGGAAGACGTAGCTAGCGAGAAGGACGGCACGGGAAGGGAGCCGACGGGCTCGGTGCGTCCGAAGGACGAGAGAGCTACGGAAGAGTACTCCGGTGGGCGTGAAGAGCGTGTGCGACGTTCGAGGGACGTTAAGCCGAGACGGAAGACTGCTCGAGGAGAAGGATGGAAATTGGGTTCGGGTGAGCCCTATTTCGGTTGGCCGAAATCACCCAAAAGAACGAAGCGTCGGAAGCTGAAAAAAGCCAACGCAAAAGAAGTCGATAAAATAGCCGCGCCCTTCTAGAAGGCCGAGGCGCCTCAATATGAAGGCTTATTAAGCACTGGTCAAATAGACCGTTTGTGATGGATAAAGTTTTATCCCTGAACCTTGAGGCGCCTTGGACCCTATTGGAGCGCCTTGGACCTTGATTTGATTTCGGAGGCTATTTAAAGGCCCACTCGAGCTAGGAATTCACAACAACTCAAGCAATCAATTATGTAGCCATTCCTAGCAATAGTTCTAAGCTTCCAAAGTGTAAAAGGCTCATCTTCAAGAAAGGAGATTCTTTTTAGTGTGCTTCTCATTGCCTGGATTAACAACCTCCTTGGTTGTAACAGGTTAAATTCTGATTGCCTTTCTTTCTGCTTTAATTACTTCTTTGCTTTATTTACTATTGCACTAAATGAGTTGAAAGTACGAGGAGGGTATAGTTTATTTTTTTTCAACAATTTACCCCCTCTTTTAGCTCCGCCTCACAATTGGTATCGAGCACTGATTGCCTTGAAGGACTAGCATTGAAGCACTACGATCAAGGCGATGGCCGGAGGCGAACATCCATCCCTTGAAGTTCGGACTGAGATCGCCAAAGGCGCAATAGTATTTTTAAAACTGAATTTGACATTCTTTTAATAATGAAATATGGCTATGGAGTTCCGAAAGACAAGGAGGAAAACACCTGGACGAAAAAGGAGCAAGCAGATTTTACAATGTAAAAAGTCAACCGACTCAGAGCTTACGGATTGCGACTCTGCCAAGAAACTCTGGGAAAAATTCCGGAGCTTCACGAAGGTACCTCGAAAGCGAAGCTAGCGAGATGGGACATCCTCAAAAATCAGTTGATGAACCTCCGGATAGAAGAAAGAGAAACAGTAGCCCAACTACACAGAAAATCAAGGAGCTTATCACCAGACTGACAAACGTACGCGCTCAACGCCTTCCCCAGAACTCCAGAGTGGGCCTCCTTAGTAGATGCGTACTACATCTCTAAGGACCTCGAGGTAAGTACTTTAGAACAATTAATTTCCACTTTTGAACTTCACAAATCTCGAATTTCAGAGCCCAATGGAGTAGAGAAGACTAGTCAGAACATTGCCTTAAAGGCAAAAATGAACAGTTCTGACTCAGAATCCTCAGTCGACGAATCCGAAGCGGCACTACTGGTAAAACGCTTCAATAAATTTTTTAATACTAATAAGTTTAGATCGCAGAGGCATCAACGAAAGAAAAGAATGATTCGTTGCTACAACTGCAACGAAGAAGAGCATATCAAGGAGGACTGCCCAAAATTGAAGAGCAAACAGAAGGATAAGGAAAGGAGCAAGAATTCAGCTCGATCCAAACACAACCTAAAAGCCACATGGGATGATTCGTCGTCCTCCGAATCAGAAGTCGAAGAATTTTCGGGGATAACATTGATGGCCAACCATCAGCTAGAAGAAACGTCTAGCTCAGAGATGAGCATCGATGAAGGGGGAGGAACATCAGAAGAAGAAAGCAGCAGTGAAGGGGGAGCGTCACCAGATCAGGTAAGTAAGGTACGCAATCTAACCCCGACTCAGTTTTTTAAATTTATCAAGTCTCTGTCCAAAGAATTAGATCAATTAGAAAAAGAAAATGCTGAATTAAATAATATCTTAGATAAATTTAAATCAGAAAATGAAAGTTTAAAATTAGAAATTGAGAAATTGAAATATCATGATGCATGCTTAAATAAATTTCCTAAATCAAAATTAAGAATTTATGGAAAATTAAATTGGTACATTAGAAAACACGAGGGTCAACTTAGAAAAGTGCCCAAAAATCATGTACCCCCTAAGTGTTTGACCAACCCTGTAGGAAGGAACCTTTATTGGGTTCCAAAATCTTTGTTAGTTTAAAATTTTCTTTTAGTTAAAAGCTTACAGTGAGAAAATTAAACATTGAAATTCTTTATGGAAGCTTTGTCTAAGGAAGTGATTGTTGCTCGAATAACCAAGAAGGCCTAGTGCCTCGCCACGACCTGGAAGCTAAAATATTGAAAGAAAATGTTTAATTAACTTTCTGAAAAAGCATTAAAAACAAGAATTAAATAATGCTTTGAAAGTTTATCAAACATTTTTTTACTTAGAAATTTTTCTTGAAAATTCTAACTTAGAAATTTTTTCCTGGAGAAATTCTATATAACTTCATTTGACTTAGAAATTTTTTTTGGAAACATTCAAAAAGTTTACTTTGGATTTTTTTATTAATTGACTTAGAAATTTTTTTTGTAAAATTCTAAAAATTCATTTTTGCTTAGAAATTTTTTTTTGAAAATTCAATTTAACTTAGAAAATTTTTCAAAAAAAAAAAAAAATTCATTTTTGCTCAGAATTTTTTTTCTCTACCTTAATAATTTGCTTAATATTCTCTTAGTACCCCATTTTTGCTGTGATCAAAGGGGGAGAGAAAGGTACAAGTTTAGGGGAGTTAGGAAAATTACTAACTATTTTTCCTTAAATATTGCAAATTACTGCAATATTTTAACTATTGCAAATTATTGCAAACTTATGCTTAAATATGTTAGTTTAGTAATTTCCTTTAAAATTACTATTTATGTCCATTTTAATCCTAACTTGAACTTGGGTTGATGCACATCAAAAAGGGGGAGATTGTTAGACCCCGTGGTAGTTTTGATGTGATCAACCAAGTTGGTTAGGTCCTGCTTTGTGTTTGATCCCTATGTCTGAGTGTGCAGGAGCTTAGGAGTGCAGGAAGTTATGTGGAAGACGCAGCTAGCGAGAAGGATGGCACGGGAAGGGAGCCGACAGGCTCGGTGCGTCCGAAGGACGAGAGAGCTGCGGAAGAGTACTCCGGTGGGCGTGAAGAGCGTGCGCGACGTTCGAGGGACGTTAAGCTTGCTCGAGAAGGCCGAAATTGGGTTACGGTGAGCCCTATTTCGGTTGGCCGAAATCACCAAGAACGGAGCGTCGGAAGTTGAAGAAAGCCAACGCAAAAGAGCTGGAAAAGAAGCTGAGCGCCTTGACCGCCTTCAAGGCGATGAAGGCGCTTAAGCAGACCGTTTGCGCAGCGGATAAAGTTTTATCCGCTGAACCCTTGGAGGCGCCTTGGACCCCTATTGGAGGCGCCTTGGACCTTCGAGATCAGATTTCCAGAGGCTATTTAAAGGCCCTTGGAGCTAGGAATTCACAACAACTCAAGCAATCAATTATGTAGCCATTCCTAGTAATAGTTCTATGCTTCCAAAGTGTAAAAGGCTTCTCCGCCTTCAGTAAAGGAGATTTTTTTTAGTGTGTTTCTCATTGCCCTGGATTAACAACCTCCTTGGTTGTAACCAGGTTAAATTCCTATTTTCTTTTTTCTTTACTGCTTTAATTACTTTACTGCTTTATTTATTATTGCACTAATTGAGTTGAAAGCACGAGGAGGGTATAGTTTATTTTTGTTTTCAGCAATTCGCCCCCCTCTTGCCGGCCTCTGCTACGCCTACACTGACATTCCACCTCTCGACCGCGCCGAGCTTGTTGACAACATTCTCGAAGAAACGTTCGATTATCTGGAGTGATATGTACTTTCGTCGTTCGACGCACTTATTTTGGTTGTAATTTTACCGTTTTGCATTTAAACTAATGAACTTCGCATAAAATTTTACGATCTCTTGACCTTGTGGTCGCTGTTCAGCATCTGGCCGCGCACTTGTTACCTTCCCAAATGTACGCCCCATTATTAGGCACGTGAATTTTTGTCTCTGATCCGACCTTAACGTCACTTCGACTCGACTCTTGGGTTTAACATCGCCGCTTGATGATCCTCATGCGGGTTAATTATGGTTGTCGTGCTGACCCTGGTGTTTAACATCGCCGCTCAATGGTCTTCAGGCCGGGGGGTTTATAGTCGCCGGTTCGACTCTGACGTTTAACATTGTCGCTCGACGATGTTCAGGCTGGGGGGTTTATAGTCGCCGATTCGACTCAGACGTTTAACATCGCCGCTCGACGATGTTCAGGTCGGGGGGTTTATAGTCGTCGGTTCGACTTTGGCGTTTAACGTCGCCGATCGATGGTCTTCAGGCCGGGGGGTTTATAGTCGCCGGTTCGACTCTGACGTTTAACATTGCCTCTCGACGGTCTTCAGGTCGGGGGGTTAATAGTCGCCGGTTCGACTCTGGCGTTTAACGTCGCCACTCGACGGTCTTCAGACCGGGGGGTTTTTAGTCGCCGGTTCGACTCTGGTGTTTAACGTCGCCGCTCGACGGTCTTCAGGCCGGGGGGTTTATAGTCGCCGGTTCGACTCTGGTGTTTAACGTCGCCACTCGACGATCATGTATTTTGCAAAACCTTTTTCTGATTTTACTCCCTGCAGTTGAAGGAAACAAAGAGGATGACAAATATACATCGTGTATTACATTGGCGCACCTTTCATCCAGCTCGGTACGGCTGGAGGTGGCTTGCACTCCATGGTCGCTCTAGCTTTCGCCCGTCTTCGTCCTCGAGGTAATAGGCACCCAAACGGAGCTTTTCTACAACCTTGAAAGGTCCGGCCCAAGGAGCTCCCGGCTTGGTGACATCGCCAACTGACTTGACTTTTTTCCAGACGAGGTCGACGACCTGAAAAGATCTAGCAATTACCCGCCTATTGTAGTTTTACTTCATTCTTTGCCGGTATGCCATCAACCGGATGACGACCTTGGCTCGCGTCTCGTCCACCAGGTCCATCTCCAAGTGCCTCCGTTCGGCATTGTCCTCGTCGTAGCATTGGATCCGATCGGATTCTACCCCGACCTCCACTGGGACGATGGCCTCTCCACCATACACCAGGTGGAATGGGGTCATTCCCGTTCCCTCCTTAGGCATTGTTTGGAGTGCCCATAATACACCGGGCAGCTCGTCTACCCAACTTCCACCTTCATGGTCGAGCCGAGCCCAAAGAACTCGTATGATCTCCTGATTGGCGACTTCAGCTTGCCCATTGCTCTGGGGATACGCCACGGAGGTGAAGGCCTGCTGGATGTCGTACCCCTCGCACCATTCCTTAAGTTGCTAACCCGAGAACTGCCTCCCATTATCGGAGATGAGCCGTCGTGGAATGACGAACCGACAGATGATATGCTGCCAGATGAATTTCTTGACCATTTGCTCAATTATTTTAGCCAACGGCTCGGCCTCGATCCACTTGGAAAAATAGTCAATTGCTACTAGTAAAAACTTCCGCTGTCCGGTTGCCATTGGAAATAGTCCCACAATGTCCATGCCCCATTGGTAGAACGGGCAAGACACTGTGGATGTCTTCAGCTCCTCCGTGGGGCGATGCGAGAAGTTGTGGTATTTCTGGCAAGATAAACACGTGGCGACTGTCTGAGCGGCGTCTTCTTGTAACGTTGGCCAAAAGTAGCCGGCCATAAGAATCTTTCTTGCTAACGAACGACCACCCGGATGCCCGCCGCATGAGCCTTGGTGTACCTCTTGCAAAATATAGTCAACATCCTCCGGACCGACGCATTTGAGTAGAGGCCTGGAGAACGCTTTTTTGTAGAGCTGGTCGCCAATGAGGACGAGCCGACCATCTCTCCTCCAAAGCAGATGCACTTCCTCCCGACCGGAGGGTGTTGCTCCTGACTTTAAAAATTCCGTTATGGTCGTCCGCCAGTCATTGGGCAATGTGAGTCCCTCCATTCGGTCGATGTGGGCGACCAGAGATACTTGCTCGATCGACTGCTGGATGACGATCGGTGATATCTAGCTGGCTAGCTTAGCTAGCTCATCTGTAGCCTGATTCTCCGCTCGGGGGATATTCTGTATGAGCACCTCTTGAAAACTGGCCTTCAGTTTTTCAAAAGCTTCCGCATAAAGCTTGAGCCTAACGTTGCTTATCTCGAATGCTCCCGAAAGTTGCTGAGCAGCTAACTGTGAATCCGAATGAATCAAGACCTTGATGGCTTCCACATGCCAAGCGGCCTGCAGGCCCACTATTAGCGCCTCATACTCCGCTTCATTATTGGTTGCTCGATAGTCCAGCCATACGGACAAGTGCATCCGTTGTTCGTGGGGGGAGATCAAAAGGACGTCGATCCCACTTCCTTGCCGAGTGGACGATCCATCCACGTACACCTTCCAGGTGGCTTCGGGCTCGGGATTTTATACCTCAGTGACAAAGTCTGCTAATGATTGCGCCTTGATGGTCGTCCGAGGCTGATACTGTATGTCGAACTCGCTAAGTTCTGTGGTCCATTTGATTAGCCAACCGGACACCTCTGGATTGAGAAGGACCCTTCCCAGAGGGCTGTTCGTCATCACAACGATCGTGGGCGCTAGGAAGTAAGGGTAGAGCCTTCAAGCGAAGAGTACCAGCGCAAAAGCTAACTTCTCGAGACTAGTGTAGTGAGACTCAGCATCCTTTAATATGTGGCTCAAGAAGTACACAGGATGTTCTTCGCCGTCCGACCTCACAAGAGCCGACCCGACGACATGCTCAGTCGAGGACAAGTAAATTCTAAGAGGCTCCCCGGCGACCGGCTTGGCTAACACAGGTAAGGAATTGAGGTATACTTTGAGCTCCTCTAAGGCTTTGTCACACTCTGCATCCCACTGGAACTTGGTGGCTCGACGCAGAATCTTGAAAAAAAGGCAAGTTCCGGTCGACGGTCTTCGATATGAACCTTGATAGCGCTGTTATTCGTCCCGTGAGGCGCTGAGCTTCCTTCAGGTTCCGGGGTGGCGGCATGTCTTGAAGTGCTTTCACCTTGCTAGGGGTTGCCTCTATGCCCCGTTCGGTAACTATGTACCACAGGAATCATCCACTTTTTTCCCCGAACATACACTTCTGGGGATTCAGTTTGATGTCGTACGTCAGAAGGGTCCGACAAGTCTCCTGGATATCTGCACAGAGATCGGCCGCTCAGAGGGATTTAATTAGTATGCCATCGATGTATACCTCCATATTTCGGCCGATCTGTCGTCGGAACACCTTGTTCATCATCCTCTGGTAGGTGGCTCCGACATTCTTCAGGCCAAACGACATGACATTATAGCAGTACGTGTCATCCGCGGTGATGAAGCTGAATTTTTCTTGATCTTTGTGGGCGAGCAGCACTTGGTGGTGTAGGACTGTTGGGCCAGCTGGAAGGGGAGTTGTTAGATATCCTGCAAAATCAAAAACAAACGAACAATCCTTCCTTGAACTCTTTAAGCTAACACTTATAAAATAAACAAAGCAGATAAATAAAACATTAAAAAGACGAGGCACAAGATTTACTTGGTTACAACCGATGTGGTTGTTAATCCAAGGAAGGTTAAGCGCACTAGAATACTCCTTCAAGCTGAGAAGCCTCTTACAACGTTGAAGCGCAGAAAGCAGAAGCTTAATTACAACTCTAAAGCACACAAGCGTTGGAAATGAATTACTAGAGTTCGTTGAAAAGCTTCTGAACCAAGGCTATATGAGGTAAATTTTATCCCCTAATGATCAAATCGAGTCAAATCTCGATCTTGGTCAAAAGTCAGGTCTGGGCGCCCCGGAGCAAAAAGTCAACATTTGTTGACTTTTTGTCCGGGACCTCTTCTCTGGTTTAGTCCCGCCTCGGTCCAAGTCTTCTGCTCCGGATCCACTCGCTTGGGTGATCTTCGTCATCCGGAATATGGCTCACTCGAACCCAACTTCCGGTCTTCTCGAGCAGCCTTCCGCTCCGGCTTCTCGTCCCTCGGAATCGCCGCGTGTTTCCTTCTCGTCCACCAGCGTACTCATCCGCAGTCTTCATCCCTCGGTCGCACCCCATGCCGACCTTCTCGCTAGCTGCGTCTCTTGCTCCCCGAGCAATCTTCCGCTCCGGCTTTCGTCCCTCGGAACCACCGCACGCTTCCTTCTCGTTCACCGGGGTACTCTTCCGCATCACTTCGTCCCTCGGACGCACCGCGTGCCGTCCTTCTCGCTAGCTGCGTCTTCAGCTCGAGTACCCATGCTCCTAAGCTCCTGCACACTTAGACACAAGGTTAAAACAACACAGGACCTAACTTAACTTGTTGATCACACCAAAACAACCTTGGGGTTCCAACAGGTGGTACCCTTGATATGCATCCAGCATGCATATCAGCTCAGACCCAGCCGTCAAGTCTACCATCTGATCAATCATGGGCAAGGATAAAAGTCCTTTGGGCAAGCTTTGTTCAGGTCTCTGAAATCGATGCAGACCCACCACTTGTTGCCCGGCTTGGAAACGAGCACCACCTTGGCAAGCCAGGTCGGGAACTGCACCTCCCGTATATGGCCGGCTTCCAAGAGTTTTTCGACTTCCGCCCGGATAATCACATTCTGCTCGGCGTTGAAGTCTCTTTTCCTTTGCTTAATTGGGTGGGCATCCGGCCGAACATGGAGCTTATGCTCGGTGACGCTCGGCGAGATGCCTTGTAGCTCATCTGTCGACCACACGAATACGTCGTGATTTTGTGGAAGGCATCTGACCAACTCCTCTCTCTGCCCCACCTCTAGGTCGGATGCTATGAAGGTCGTGGCCTCCAGGCAGCTCGGATGGATCTGCACCTCCTCCTTATCTTCATAAACAAAAGTAGGAGGCTTCTCGGTTATTGTGTTTACCTCAATTCGCGTCATCTTCCGGGCGGACCTGACCTCTGTTCTGACCATCTCGACGTAAAAACGCCGAGCTGCCAGCTGGTCTCCTTTGACCTCCCCAACCCGCTCCTCAACCGGGAACTTGATTTTTTGGCAGAATGTGGAGACGACCACCCGAAATTCATTAAGGGCCAGCCGACCCAAAATGACGTTGTAAGCCGAGGGGGCTTCCACCACGATGAAGTTGGTAACTCTCGTCCTCCGGAGCGGCTCTTCTCCGAGTGATACGACCAACTTAATCTGGCTGATCGGCTGGACTTCGTTGCCTGTGAACCCGTAAAGGGGAGTGGTCATTGGTAGTAGCTAAGCGCGATCTATCTGGAGCTGGTCGAACGCCTTCTTGAAGATGATGTTGACCGAACTACCCGTGTAAATAAAGATGCGGTGAATAGTGTAGTTAGCTATTACCGCTCGAATGATGAGGGCGTCATCATGCGGTACTTCGACACCTTCGAGGTCTTTAGGGCTGAAGATGATTTCGGGCCCGTTCACCTTTTCCCTGCTGCATCCTACGGCGTGGATCTCCAATCGCCGCGCTTATAACTTTCGTGCTCGATTGGAATTCCCGCTGGTCGGCTTGCCAGTGATAATGTTGATCTCCCCTGAGCGGTGTTGCTCCTATTTTCCTCCTCCCGAGTGGAGGGTCTGGCTCGCTCGTGCGAGGCTCGGGGTCGATCACTGCTCCTTGGTCGACGATGATGCGGCCACTCGGGTGATGGCTTATCCTCCCGACGTTCGGTATCTCGATACCGATGCTGTGGGCCAGGTGATGGCGATCGACGATGACAGTTTCTTGGCGCGGGTTGGGTAATTGGTGTGAACCCGCGACAATCGCGAGTATTGTGGCTCGCCGACTGGTGGATGGAGCAAAACATGGGTGTCCAAATTCTCCCCTTTACCCTGGGCTGCTCGGAGGTCACATGCTGAACGGTGTGAGGCCTCGTCTCTTGATGTGCTCGCGCTCCCTCCGCTTGGGGTCCTCTGGGTGGCTGATGGCTGACTGGAGGCCTTCGCTCGGTTGGTGCCACTGGCTCGGATGGCGCCTCTCTCCTTCTGGCCGCCTGAGCCTCCTCCACATTGATGTATTCGCTTGCGTTCTTGAGCATATGGTCGTAGTCGCGCGGCGGCTTCCTGATGAGCGAGCGGAAGAAGTCCCCGTCGCTGAGTCCCTGAGTGAAGGCATGCATCATGGTTTCCGACGAGACCGTGGGAATATCCATGGCTGCCTGGTTGAAGCGCTGAATGTAGGCCCGAAGGGTCTCTCTCGACCCTTGCTTCATAGAAAACAAGCTGACGCTTGTCTTCTGGTAACCTCGGTTGCTGGCGAAGTGGTGGAGGAAGGCCGTTCGGAAGTCTTTAAAACTCTGAATTGACCTGTCCGGTAATCTCTGGAACCAGCGTTGCGCCGACCCAGACAATGTTGTCAGAAAAACCCTGCATTTAACTCCATCTGTGTACTGATGCAGAGTGGCAGCATTGTCAAACTTACCGAGGTGATCACCCGGGTCCGCGGATCCATTATACTCTCCGATCGCCAGTGGAGCGTAATGCTTCGGTAGAGGATCTTGTAAAATTACGTCCGCAAATTGGCGATTGACCCGCTCAGGAGACGAATCCGCTCGGGGTACTTTTCCTTTTCGTGCATTCTGATCGGAGGCTTCGTCTGACGAACCTCGATCTTGGTGGGTCTGCGCGATCTCGGAGGGCGTCTGAAACAACGCCCGGTGAAACGGTATTGGTGCGGGTGGCGATTCTGCTTGAGTACCGGTTTGACCTTTGTTCTGACCCCATATGGAGAGCTGTTCCGGTCGTTCTTCATGCGCCGCTCGACCCCCGGATGTCGACGTCGCTTGCTATGCTAGCCGCTCGGCTAGCACCTTTTGCTGTTGCTGTTCCATGATTCTCGCCGCTCGTGCTTTGATAAGCTCATTGAGCTCTTCCTAGGAGAGCATCACGGTGTGTTGGCGTCCAGCTTCCTCCATCTCTTTAGCTCAGATTCAGGTGTGTTCCCACAGATGGCACCGATTTGATCCTGTCCGACTGCTGAGTCGACGGACACTGGGGACGTGACGCTCTCTATGACCTCTGAAGGACGTGGATCGTCGGTGAGAACCTGCAAGAACAAAACCAGGCTAGGAAGGGGTTCCTGGCGACGACCCTCCGACGCTCAAGTCAGCTCCCGGTAGCAAGGCAAACGAAGTGGAAAAATGAAGACTGTAGCTACAGTGATGGAGAATGCATACCTCTGTCGAAGCCTGGGGGTCCTTATATAGGGCTCCCCGAAGGTGTGCGCACGCTTCCTAAGGCATACACGCTTCCCAAGACATACCTGGAATGGTTGTGTCAGAAAAACATGTCTGACACCATACCTCAATAGTACGAACATATCCCTGACGTGACAGTAGAAACTTCCACTGTACGATTCTCTGCCTGGTCCAGCCGCCGACCATGCTGCCTGTCGGCGGCACTTGTCCCGATTGGCCAACGGCAGCCGTCCTATCGTACCCCCTAGTGCTTCGCCGAACAGGACCCTTCCAGACGGCGCCAATTTGATCCTGTCCGAGTGCTGAGTCGACGGATACTGGGGACGTGGCGCTCTCTATGACCTCTGAAGGACGTGGATCGTCGGCGAGAACCTGCAAGAACAAAACCGGGCCGGGAAAAGGTTCTTGGCGACGGCCCTCCGACGCTCAAGTCAGCTCCTGGTAGCAAGGTAAACGAAGTGGAAAAATGAAGACTGTAGCTACAGTGATGGAGAATGCATACCTCCATCGAAGCCTGGGGGTCCTTATATAGGGCTCCCCGGAGGTGCGCACACGCTTCCCAAAGAGTGTACGCGTCCCAAAACATACCTGGAATGGTTGTGTCAGAAAAGCATGTCTGACACCATACCTCAATAGTACGAATATATCCCTAACGTGACAGTAGAAACTTCCACCGTACGATTCTCTGCTTGGTCCAGCCGCCAACCATGCTGCTTGTCGGCGGCGCTTGTCCCGAAGAAGATCTCGCCAACTGCTCCTTTGTCTTATTGCCCGGCCGGATGGGAAGACTGTTTGGCCGATGGCAGTCGACCTGTCGCCCCCCTAGTGCTTCGCCGAACAGGACCCTTCCTGCCTCATCAAGGCTACATCCCGCTCGGCATCATGTCCCGCCGCTTGGCCTCTCCTCCATCCATACTTGTGAGCGTCGGAAGCTCGACGCTTGGTCGAGCTATCACAGAGTTAGCTTGGGGACGAGCCTGGCCGACTGACCAGGTGTGCCAATCTGCTCGACAGACTTCCAAGGTGTTTAGGGCCCTAGCCCCCTCCTTTACCTCTGGATCAGTAAGGATGAACCTATAGAGAAATTTACTCTATATAAAAATGAGGTTGAAAACCAACTTAATAGAAAAATTAAGGTGGTTTGCAGTGACTGAGGCGGTGAATATATATCACCATTTGCTGAGTTGTGTGTTGAACATGGGATCATACATGAAACAATAACTCCTTATACTCCTCAGCAAAATGGAATTACTGAGTAAAAGACTCAAACTCTAAAGGAGATGATGAATGTTCTTTTATTGAGCTCTGGATTGCCAGAGTCCATATGGGGGGAAGCTGTGTTAACAGCTAATTACATTTTAAATAAGGTGCCCCAGAGGAAAATAGATAAGGGCCCTTATGAGTTGTGGAATAGAAGACAACCGTCCTACAAATATTTATGAATATGGGAGTGTCTTGCCAAAGTACTGGTGCCTGATCCAAAAAGGATTAAGATAGGATCGAAGACTGTTGATTGTGTATTTATTGGATTTGCACAGAACAACAGTGCTTATCGGTTTGTTATATATGAATCACAAATACCAGAGATATACAAGAACTCGATAATAGAATTAAGAAATGCCTCGTTCTTCGAGCATGTGTTTCCATATAAGATCCGTGAGGATGCTAGCTCCTCAAAGCGGGCATATGAAACACAAGATGAAGATAATGATGAGGAACTAGTGGAGGTTGAATTTAGACGGAGCAAAAGATCTCAGGTAGAAAAATCCTATGGATCATATTTTATCACTTTTATGTTGGAAAGTGAGTCCCGAAGCTACTCAGAAGCAGTAAGCTCTTTTGATGGACCTCATTGGAGAGAGGCAATTGCATTTGAGATAAACTCTATCTTGCAAAATTACACTTGAGAACTTGTGGATCTTCCTCCTAAAAGTAACCACTAGGTTGCAAGTGGATCTTCAAGAAGAAAATGAAGTCAAATGACACAATTGATAAGTATAAGGCTAGATTGGTAATCAAAGGATGCCGACAACTAGAAGGCCTTAATTACTTTGATACGTATTCTCCGATGTCGAGAATAAATTCCATTAGAGTATTGTTGGCTATCGCTGCTCTATGGAATCTCGAAATACATCAGATGGATGTAAAAATAGCTTTTCTAAATGGGGATTTAGAAGAGAAAATCTACATGGAGCAACCTGAGGGGTTTTTTATGCTAGGATAGAAAAATAAGGTTTGTAGATTGGTGAAGTCATTATATGGCTTGAAACAAGCACTGAAGCAATGACATGAGAAATTTGATAATGCCATGAAGGAATGTGGATTCAGGATTAATGAATGTGATAAATGTGCCTACATGAAAGTCACAGAGAGCGACTATGTCATCTTGTGACTCTATGTAAATGACATACTTATCATTGGGAGTAATGATAAGATAATCAAATCCACTAAAGATATGTTGAACTCAAGATTTAACATGAAAGACATGAGCCTAGCTCATGTGATTCTAGGAATAAAAAATCTTAGAACCACAAAAGGACTTGTTTTTAGTCAGTCTCATTATATGGACAAAATTCTTGGAAAATTCATCAAGGGTGATACTGCGTTGACACGAATGTTGATAGATACGAGTCAACATCTATAAAAAAATTATGGTGAAAGTATCTCTCAGCTAGAGTACTCTCGAGTAATTGAAAGTCTGATATATTTAATGAGTTGTACACTACCAGACTTAGCCTACCCAGTAAGTAAACTGAGTAGATACACGAGTAATCCCGATGTTGAGCACTGGAAAGGGATAACAAGAGTATTGAGGTACTGAGGTACTTGAGGTATACTCGTGAATATGGACTGCACTATACGAGATATCCTGCTGTGATCGAAGGGTACAACGATGCGAGTTAGATATATGACATAAAAGACTCCAAGTATACGAGTGGATATGTATTCACTCTAGTAGGTGCAGCCATTTCTTGAAAATCTTCTAAACAACCTTAATAACCAGATCCACGATGGAATATGAGTTTATAGCTCTTGACAAATGTGGTGAAGAGGCTGAATGATTACAACAATTCTTAGAAGATATTCCTAGATGGTCGAAACCTGTGCTGACGATTTGCATACATTGCGATAGTCAATCAGCAATCAGTCGGGTACAAAGCCATCTGTATAATGGTAAGTCTAGGCATATACATCATAGTCATAACATCATGAGACAACTACTCTCAACAGGAGTTATCACGGTTGACTATGTTAAGTCAAAGGATAACCTGGCGGATCTGCTAACCAAAGGGTTAAATCGAGAGTTAGTTACAAGCTCATCACGAGGAATGGATTTGATGCCGTTGTCAGCGATCAATGCAGAGGACACCCAACCTATGCTGACTAGAGATCCCAAGAACTAGGTTCAAAGGGACAACTAATTTGCACTGACTAGACACACTGTGGGGGAACGACCCAATAAATCAGTGAAGAATGGAGGTTAAGCACACGACTTTTAATGATTAAGAAGAGTAGATGGCTACTCTCGAGGGATCACCTTTGTGAGAAAGAAGTGGGGCAACTTCAAAGAGAATTGGAGGCACAATTCTTAGAACTTCTCACAGAACCTATGCTGACTAGAGATCCCAAGAACTAGGTTTAAAGGGACAACTAATTTGCACTGACTAAACACACTGTGAGGGAACGACCCAATGAATCTGTGAAGGATGGAGGTTAAGAACACGAATTTTAATGATCAAGAAGAGTAGATGGCTACTCTCGAGGGATCACCTTTATGAGAAAGAAGTGGGGCCGCTTCAAAGAGAATTAGAGGCACAATTCTTAGAACTTCTCACAGAACCATGTGTGTTCATGGCCAAGAATGAACACACTCATGAGAACTGAGTTGTATCAGGAAGAGTTTTGGGTGAGATATGCCAATGCTGACACAGATGGCAGAACAGTTCAAGGACATCATGTCTACTATCATCTAGTAAGCAAACATATCTTTACAAGGGAAGGTTCAAAGGGTAAAACCTATCTATCCTATATTTGACTCAATTGTTGAATGCCATCATATATCCTATTTTCCATTCATGTGGGGGATTGTTAGAAATGTGAATGGAATAAAGAGGTGGAGACGAAATGTAAAATACCGGAAAATAGGAAATATTAATAAGGGAATTTTTCGGAATTTTTGGAAATTTTTAGGGAATTTTTCGGAGCTCGTATGGACGAGTTCACGGGGATAAAAATAGGGCCCAGAAAAGCCTGTTTTGGCTACCCCAGTTAAGCGAGGAAATGTTTATAATTACATTTCCTTTTTCCTATTTATTTTCTTTATCTGTTTTCTTTTTCTTACCTCGCCGAAACCCCTCGACGCCGCGACCTTCTTCCCCTTGCGCCGACGCCTCCGAGCCCTAACCGCCGGCCGCGGCGGTTTCTTCTTCCCCTTTTTGTACAATAGCCCTCGGCTAAGGCCGTCGCCCTAGCCGAGAGATTTCGACCACTGACTGCCGGCTCTCGGTCCCCGATCGCGACTCGCCGGCCTTTCCTTCTCCTTTTCTTCGAGCACCGGCCACCAGGTCCACCGGGCTCTAGCCGCGACGCTGTCACTCCGACCCGACGCCGAGCCTAAGCACCGAAGCCCTCTCCGACAGCCACCTCTCGCCCACCACCGAACCTCCTCCTCTGCCGTGCCCTAGGTTTGAGCTCACCGCCGGCCTTGCCTCCTTTTTCTCAGAGACGCCCTGTTCACGGCAGAAGCAAGCCCTAGATGAGCCCTGCCGATCTTCGGTTGCCAACCATTGGAATTTTTCCTAGCCGGCCAAACATTTCTGCCCTAGACATCACCACTGGATCCTCCTTCTTCGCCACCAGCCGCCGGCAGTGAGGAGAACAGGGTGTAGCGAGTTAGGTAAGGCAAAAAGGGGTATTTGGATTTTTGATTTGGATCCTGTGCTGAAGTTGTTGGTTGATAACTATGTTACTTGTCACTGTTTTCCCACAGTAGCTTCTCCGGGTCTCGACAGTAAGTTCTTCAGGATTTGAGCAGCACTGAGGCATCGGAAAAATTTGAGGTAAGGTTTAGGGTTTTTGAGCTTCGTGTATATTGATTAGGTTTATGTTGGAGATTGGTAGATTGGATTAGCTTTAGATTTTTAATCTCATGTTATGATTAGGGTTAAGGAACTAACCCTAGTGGACCCACTGATTTTATTTAATTAGGGTTCATTAATTTTGTTGGAAGGATTAGTTGGATCCAATTTAAATTTCTTTAATTGGATTAGAATGTAGTTTGGCTAATTGTGGTATTATAGAAATAGCTAAACTAGACATTATGTTTGATATACAGGACCTTGACGCGAGACGAGTATCTCGACGTCGGATTTGGACTGATTGGACTTTTCTTATTGGAGGCGGGTACTTTTGACTTATGTCATTTGATATGCTTAGTAATTAAATTAACACGTTGTATTAATTGTGTTTCTTATCTGTTACGGTTAATCACTACCCAAATCTTACATGCTTGATTAATTGATTGGTTTTGCATCTCAGGTATATTTTACCTGTTTATACATGCTTATAGGGGTAGTGATATGCCATGCTTGACCATGTTCAGGACCTAGGTTTTATACCTTCTGTATACCTTTGGATTGTTTTGGATTCGTTGACCTTTGATGTATTTTTATATATATGTGGATTAGGTCAGGATATTCTTGTGGTTAGTGCCATGCACCATTTGCATGATTGCATGCTGTGCGATAGTCCGCTCCATTATTGTTGAGCACATCACCAGTTATATGGATCTGCACACACCACCACTCATGGGTTAGTAGTCGATTCAGGCTGAGTGTGTTGCAGCAGGGACTCTGTTAGGCACCGTTGGTCCGCTCATGGGTAGTGTGACACAACGTGTTATCCGGCAGGGATTCCTCCCCGTATTTGAGTACCGGGAGTTGAGAGCATTGCGCTCCCCCATCTATGATTTGGGGTAGGAGGATAGGTGTACTCCGACAGCATCCCGTCCACTCGGTCACTCATCAGGAGTAGTGATGCAGATTGTCACACCCCTACCCACTCGGCCTCACTTTTGTATGAGATGATCGTGGCGTGGGGGTGACCAGGGCGCATCATTGGCATCATATGCATGATGCATTTATTGCTTGTGTTTGTGTTTGCATTTATATGCTGCATATTGTTTGGATACCTATGTTTGACATGCATCCAGGGAATTTATCCTTTGGTCTGTTGACCTTATACTCGGGACTGGTTAGTACGGTATTCTCTGTTTATTTCAGATGCATTCTTATCTTTCTTATCAGATGTACGCATGATTAGTGCTAGGTGTTGTTTCTTTACTTTGCATATCAACTGTACTGCTGAGTGTTGGACTCACCCGCCTCTATTGTTGATATTTTCAGGTTGATCTGTCAGGAGGGAGTTCCATTGCTAGTCCTCCTGCAGACCTCCAGCTATTTTCTATCGTTTGTATTATTTTTGATTCTCACTTGACTATATTTGGATTTGGATGTTAAATACTTAGATATTATATAAGTTGTCTCGTTGATGGATTTGTTTTCGATTTTATACTACTACATGCCTGTCTGGACGGCAGAAGAGGTAAGAAAAAAATCGGATTTGGGCTTTACGAGTGTAGTTGAGTAGGGTTGATTTCGAGTCAGAGTATTACTATGTTGTTTATTTTATTAACTGCGTGGTTGTGACAGCCAGAGGCTGAATACTTATATAAACTGCGTGGTGATTGGTTTTATTTACTGTTATTATTCCAGCCGCCTGTGGCTGAGTATTTAGTGCTTGTAGAAATTTTTGATTGTCCGTCGTACAGGGGAGATGCTGCCGAAATTTTCTCGGACAGGGACTCTTCTGGGGGCGTGACAATTTATTTAGTGGTATCAGAGCACAGTTATACGATCTTTTGTTTTCGTATTTTAGATGTTTGGGATAACTTGATACCAATTTATTTAGTGGTATCAGAGCGCCAAGTTTGGCGATACTTGTTGGATTTTTTGTATTTTGGATTTTCGAGATTTATCTGATACCAATTTATTGGTATCAGAGCTGGTTATGGATACCTGCTTTTGGTGTTCTGGATTTTTGGATGTCTATTTCGGTTTGTACGGATTTTCGTTATGGTTATGTTTCAGACTTCCGTTTCGGATTTATATGGATTTCCGTCGATTTTCTCGTTCGGAATTTTGAGGTCAGAAGTTGGGGACTGGACAGCGATGGAACATCTCCAGACGGCAAATAGGTATGATGTTTATTTTATGATAGTTAGGACATCTATTAGCACTTTATCTTTATTACCTGTCTGGTTGTTGTGGCCATATTACATGTGATGGGTTAGCCACTGATCTTGGTCGACCCTAATAGAGATCAAGGATTATAGTCTCTGATTTTTCATATCATACCATCAGTAGTTTTAGCTTCTGTTACTACTATTAGGAGATGGAGGCACATATCAGCCTCTGCTATTGTTAGCTGGGTAATGGATGATACCTATATATTCCTGTAGACTTAGCCAGTAGAGTTTTTATACTCGTATCTTTTGGATATTAGGGTATCCGATACGATGAAAATTGGTCATTGGAGAGTTATCATGTTTAATCATTGTTGAGAATGATTTGAGGTTGAGGGATATTGGGAGATCAGATGTTGTGATATGTTGGTTTCTAATGGTTTGTGAGAGTAAATGTTATGTGGTTGTTTGATGATCTATTACTGGATATTTGTTTTGATGATCTATTAGTGGATAACTATTTTGATGATTTATATTTGGGTTGTCATTGATGGTGACATAGTGAGTGTCATTTATGATATTCACAGGTTTGATGATTATGGTTGATGATCAGATTATAAATTGGGTGCTAGAGAGTTTTACGGTTGAATGTGCCTATGAGATTTTAATAAACCTGGTTGGTTATGGATAGTTAACAGGATGATATAAAAAAAAATGATATATGCTTCCTCTGATATGGGACTATGTGGATAAATAATGATTGATGTTTTGAATGCTAACTTGCCCTCATGGGGAGTAGAGATTTATTCATCTGATATAGTGTGGGCTGATGTTTTTGAGGATGAAGATGAGAGCGTCATGATGTTCTTAAATTCTGACTTTTTCTTTTGGGTCGTACACATTTATACATATGATATTATGTGGTTGGATATACCTTAGTTGCTTGTGGAGGATTAAGGTATTCTTGATTAGTTAGTAGATGAATGATTTAGTTTTGTTGGTTGATCAGTAGAGGATTGCCATACTCTATTTTTAGAGGTTCGAACCTTTAGGTTATTTGTGCTTAGTTATGTATCTAGAGCACCTTTGAGTACATGTTTTGTACTGACATGGGAAGGACTGATTTAGTCATAAATCATTTTCAGCTTGGATAGTTTATAAATGATCGATGTATCCTATTTCATGAAGACTTTGACCGTGGACTGTATATACCTGGTGGGATAACTTAGAGGGTGCGTTGGGATATGTGACCCTGCTGGTGTAAGGAAGTGTAGAGCTAATTGCTTAACACTTATGGGATACAATCGTTACTAGTGTATACTGGGAGAGTACATTTGGATTTATGATGATAAAATTTTTCCCATTGGATATAGTCTTAGTAGTGTATGACATTGACTGGCAATGTTATACCACGGTGTGTATATCTTTCTTGTCTGATACCAGTTCTTTTGAACCTAGAGCAGGGTTGTTACTGGATGATTAGGCTGCTTTATTTTGGGTTGCTTTTGATTGATGTATTCATGCTTGATACATATGCATGAATTTTGTTTAGATATACCGGTAACCCATGAGTGTTGGTAGCATAAGGTTGGTCTCTTTGATTGAGCTGGTGTGCTGATTTTGCATGTCTATGTTACATGTATATTATGATTGTTATGTGTTGTAGGAGTCATGTTGTAGACTGCCCATTTGCAAGTAGTATATGTATCCATGTTCTGATATGGTTTGAAGTTTCCTTGTGGATCATAGCTATGTAGTTCGGTGTATGTATCTGGGTGTATTATTGAAGATATCTTGTTGATTAAATCCGAGATGTAGTATAAGTACATCGGTGGTGTTTTGATGGAAGCATTTTGTCGATTTAATCTGAATTGTGATATGTACATATGTGTTTGGTGTGGTATCTGAGGTATCTTTTTGATTAGGTTTGATTTGTGAGTGCACCTGGGTTTAGTATGTTTTATTGGAAGCATATGTCGGTTATACGATATGTAATGTGAGTGCTGTTTGAGGTGTATTGTTGATTTTACTTATGTAGATTTTGCACACGTGTTCGGTATGTATTGTTGGATGTATCATACTGAATATACCTGAGTTGTGAGTATGTTTGGTGTATAATAATTGGAGGATTTTGTTGATCATACATATGTTGTGTGAGCATGTGTGCTAGGTGTATACATTGGTAGCAGTATGATGATTTTACTTATACTGAATGCAGAATGTGGAGTGACTGCATTATGTCGTTTGTTGGATTAAACCATCAACTAAATTTTCCTATCAGTGGATGACCCACTAGGATGCTGATAGAGTTAATGATGGATTTGATTAGTTACTAGGTAGTTATAGCCTAGGCTAACCACAGTGATTTATGGTAGAGAGATCTTGTACAATCTCTAGCTGGATAGTTAGGTGCCTTGGGGTACTTATGTATTGTTTTGTGGTGGAGCGTTGCTCCCACATATCACAGATTGCTGGTAGCGGAGCATTGCTCCTATATTTATTGCAGATACATATTTCAGATTATTTGTGGTGGAGTGTTGCTCCCACATATTGAGGATTTCTTGTGGTAGAGCGTTGCTCCCATATATGTGGTGTTTCCTATGATGGAGCGTTGCTCTCACCCTGGAGGATTTATTCTTTGGTGATTTATGTTATTGATGATCAGATTTTTCGATTTATTATTGGAGATCTTATGGATAGGAATGTCTGTGATACTAACATTATGTGTCTTGGTTTTTTCCATAAAGGCTTACAGTGCCTTAGATGTTTTCAGGGACTCGATGATCCTGGTATGTCGAGGATGTTTGGATAGGTTCCCATTATCTTTGTGGACGATGTTGTGATCTATTTCGGATTCGAGGTGAGTCACGTACACTACCTTTGCATAGATCTAGAGATGATTCGACGAGAAACATCTATATGTGATTATCAGTAGTGTTGGTTTGGATTGTCTTTTGTTATGATGTTTGGGACACACGGTCACTAGTAGGAGTGTACCGTGGTTCCACAGGAGATAGAGGTTGTTACCGTTGGGAGCAGCCGAAATCAGTGTAGGAGATCCGCAGTCTTTTGTGACTCGCAAGATATTACAGACCTTTCGTCGAGGGTTTCTTCCGCATAGCTATGCTACTTTCACGCGTGACCATGAAAGGCGTGAAGTTTACTTGGACTGAGGATTGCAAGACCAGCTTCTAGGAGCTGAAGCGGAGACTAGTGTCGGCTTTGATTTTTTGGTTTTTACCTTCAGAAGAGGACGAATTTGTCCTCTACACCGACGCGTCTCTACAGGGTATGGGTGCTGTTCTGAGGTAGCACGTTAGAGCGTTCTTATATGCTTCTCGATAATTGAGGGAGCCTGAGAAGAAAATACTCAGTTCATGATCTGGAGTTGGCCGTTATTATTTTTGCCCTGAAGATTTGGCGGCAGTACCTGTATGATATTACATTGAGATTCTCACTGACCATCGGAGTCTCAAATATCTGTTCACTCAGAAGGAACTTAATCTTTGACCGAGGACATAGATGGAGTTCCTGAAGGATTATGATTGTACCATTAGCTATCACCGGGAAAAAACTAATGTGGTTGCCGATGCACTTAGCTAGAGGTCCGGAGGGACTTTAGCTTGCCACCGAGTTATGGTCACTGATTTGATTCAGGATTTCTCTGAGTTAGACATTGAGGAACAGGGACAAACAGAGCAGGGTATTCTTGTTACCATAGTTGCTCAGTCGTCGATCAGGACGAGAATCCGAGAGACCCAGTTGTTGAGACCTCATAGAGCTCAACGTGAGGCAAAGTGGTCCATATTATCAGACAGAGGATGTCAGAGGCATAAGACTGCCAGAAGTGTTATGCTGACCGGAGTCGGAGACCCTTAGAGTTCTCCATTTGCGACCAGGTATTTCTACGAGTTTCACCCACGAAAGGGGTGAAGAGATTGGCCTCAGAGGTAAGCTAGCTCCGCGATAAATTGGACCTTTCCAGATCTCGGAAAGGATTGGAGCAGTAGCTTATCGGTTGGCACTAATGCCGTCCTTGGCAGGCGTTCACGCCGTATTCCACGTATCTACGCTGAGGAGATACGTACCCGATCTGATACATGTGTTAATAGATAATCTCAGTTCTCCTTTCAGCCTGACGTCACCTATGAGGAGGTTCCGGTATGGATTCTAGACCGGAAAGAACGTCAGTTGCGAACCAAGACTATTCGGCTGGTTAAAGTCGGATGACAGCATCATTCGGACGAGGAGACTACTTGGGAGCTCGAGGATACGATCCGAGCTCGATGTCCCCATCTTTTCACTTGAGGTGTGTGATTTAATTCACCGTTCAGCATTTATAATCGTTACCGGTTATTAGTACTTGCTGATGGTAGATACTGAAATTTGGGGACCAAATTTTTATTAGTGGAGGAGAATGTAAAATACCGGAAAATAGGAAATATTAATAAGGGAATTTTTCGGAATTTTTGGAAATTTTTAGGGAAATTTTCGGAGCTCGTATGGACGAGTTCACGAGGATAAAAATAGGGCCCAGAAAAGCCTGTTTTGGCTACCCCAGTTAAGCGAGGAAATGTTTATAATTACATTTCCTTTTTCCTATTTATTTTCTTTATCTGTTTTCTTTTTCTTACCTCGCCGAAACCCCTCGACGCCGCGACCTTCTTCCCCTTGCGCCGACGCCTCTGAGCCCTAACCGCCGGAGCATTAACCGTCGGCCGCGGCGGTTTCTTCTTCTTTTTTTTGTACAATAGCCCTCGGCTAAGGGTTTCACCTCTTTCCCTCGCCACTGCCGTCGCCCTAGCCGAGAGATTTCGATCACTGATTGCTGGCTCTCGGTCCCCGATCGCGACTCGCCGGCCTTTCCTTCTCCTTTTCTTTGAGCGCCGGCCACCAGGTCCACCGGGCTCTAGCCGCGACGCTGTCACTCCGACCCGATGCCGAGCCTAAGCACCGACGCCCTCTTCGACAGCCACCTCTCGCCCACCACCGAACCTCCTCCTCTGCCGTGCCCTAGGTTTGAGCTCACCGCCGGCCTTGCCTCCTTTTTCTCGGAGACGCCCTATTCACGGCAGAAGCAAGCCCTAGATGAGCCCTGCCGATCTTCGGTTGCCAACCATTGGAATTTTTCCTAGCCGGCCAAACATTTCTGCCCTAGACATCACCACTGGATCCTCCTTCTTCGCCACCAGCCGCCGGCAGTGAGGAGAACAGGGTGTAGCGAGTTAGGTAAGGCAAAAAGGGGTATTTGGATTTTTGATTTGGATCCTGTGCTGAAGTTGTTGGTTGATAACTATGTTACTTGTCACTGTTTTCCCACAGCAGCTTCTCCGGGTCTCGACAGTAAGTTCTTCAGGATTTGAGCAGCACTGAGGCATCGGAAAAATTTGAGGTAAGGTTTAGGGTTTTTGAGCTTCGTGTATATTGATTAGGTTTATGTTGGAGATTGGTAGATTGGATTAGCTTTAGATTTTTAATCTCATGTTATGATTAGGGTTAAGGAACTAACCCTGGTGGACCCACTGATTTTATTTAATTAGGGTTCATTAATTTTGTTGGAAGGATTAGTTGGATCCAATTTAAATTTCTTTAATTGGATTAGAATGTAGTTTGGCTAATTGTGGTATTATAGAAATAGCTAAACTAGACATTATGTTTGATATACAGGACCTTGACGCGAGACGAGTATCTCGACGTCGGATTTGGACTGATTGGACTTTTCCTATTGGAGGCGGGTACTTTTGACTTATGTCATTTGATATACTTAGTAATTAAATTAACACGTTGTATTAATTGTGTTTCTTATCTGTTACGGTTAATCACTACCCAAATCTTACATGCTTGATTGATTGATTGGTTTTGCATCTCAGGTATATTTTACCTGTTTATACATGCTTATAGGGGTAGTGATATGCCATGCTTGACCATGTTCAGGACCTAGGTTTTATACCTTCTGTATACCTTTGGATTGTTTTGGATTCGTTGACCTTTGATGTATTTTTATATATATGTGGATTAGGTCAGGATATTCTTGTGGTTAGTGTCATGCACCATTTGCATGATTGCATGCTGTTCGATAGTCCGCTCCATTATTGTTGAGCACATCGCCAGTTACATGGATCTGCACACACCACCACTCATGGGTTAGTGGTCGATTCAGGCTGAGTGTGTTGCAGCAGGGACTCTGTTAGGCACCGTTGGTCCGCTCATGGGTAGTGTGACACAACGTGTTATCCGGCAGGGATTCCTCCCCGTCTTTGAGTACCGGGAGTTGAGAGCATTGCGCTCCCCCATCTATGATTTGGGGTAGGAGGATAGGTGTACTCCGACAGCATCCCGTCCACTCGGTCACTCATCAGGAGTAGTGACGACAGAGTGCACGGTTGTCACAGCCCTACCCACTCGGCCTCACTATTGTGTGTGAGATGATCGACTGGCGTCAGGGGTGACCAGGACGCATCATTGGCATCATATGCATGATGCATTTATTGCTTGTGTTTGTGTTTGCTGCATTTATATGCTGCATATTGTTTGGATACCTATGGTTGACATGCATACAGGATTTCCTTATCCTCTGACTGTTTGACCTTATACTCAGGACCTGGTTAGTACAGTATTCTCCTGTTTATTTCAGATGCATTCTTATCTTTCTTATCAGGAGACTGTACGCATGATTAGTGCTAGGTGTTGTTTCTTTACTTTGCATATCAACTGTACCTGCTGAGTGTTGGACTCACCCCGCCTCCATTGTTGATATTTTCAGGTTGATGCTGTCAGGAGGGAGTTCCAGTCGCTAGTCCTCACTGCACGTAGTGCTGGTCCTGCAGACCTCCAGCTATTTGCTATCGTTTGTATTATTTTTGATTCTCACTTGACTATATTTGGATTTGGATGTTGAATACTTAGATATTATATAAGTTGTCTCGTTGATGGATTTGTTTTCGATTTTATACTACTACATGCCTGCCTGGACGGCAGAAGAGGTAAGAAAAAAATCGGATTTGGGCTTTACGAGTGTAGTTGAGTAGGGTTGATTTCGAGTCAGAGTATTACTATGTTGTTTATTTTATTAACTGCGTGGTTGTGACAGCCAGAGGCTGAATACTTATATAAACTGCGTGGTGATTGGTTTTATTTACTGTTATTATTCCAGCCGCCTGTGGCTGAGTATTTAGTGCTTGTAGAAATTTTTGATTGTCCGCCGTACAGGGGAGATGCTGCCGAAATTTTCTCGGACAGGGACTCTTCTGGGGGCGTGACACGAAAAGACTCTATTGTGCATGGATTTAGTCTCACATTAGAAGTCTCTTGGCTTTATTGTTGATTTAAGTTATGACACATGCATTGATGTTGTAAAATATGCATGGGGAGAGACTCTCTCACGCGTGAGTGCACAAGGGTGAGTGCAAATCCAAGGCCCGGATTGTACTGAACCAAGCTTGACTCATGTGCGAGAACGACTTGCGCATGTCGAATGCCGGACCGGGCGAGGTAAAATTTGTCCAAAAGAATAAACCAACATATTACCACTTGAATATCTTTTTGTTACATGCTCAAGAGTGTAATGGAAGCATTAATGTGAAATTAATGGTGATTCCATAACGTCTCGACATTAATGGCGACATTAAATTCATTAATGGTGATTTCGTAATGTCTTAGTATTAATGACGACATTTAACCCATTAATAATGATTTTATAACGTCTTGACATTAATGAAAACATTAAACTCATTAATGATGACTTTAAACCCAGCATTAAATGATCATAATTTGATCATTTATTGTAGACAATGTGAGAGCTCCTATATAAGGAGGTTGGATCTTGAGCAAAGAGAGAAACGGAAGAGAAGTGAAAGCAAAAGCAAGAGAATTTCTCCACCTTCATTCCCCGATTCTTCTCTTAGTCGTGCATCCACTCGGCTGAACTACTCGTGATAACACTCAAGTGCATTCTCAGTTTACCACGAACAACCAGTGCTTGGTTGCGTTCGTGGTTTTACTGTTGTATCATGGGAAACAGACAACCCGAGGAAACCTCGAAGTACAGCCGGATGTGGGGCGAATCTGTTTCAAGGAAATTGCGACCATCGCAGACCTCAATACCTTCGCTCCTCCAGCCGCTTCACCTGATCAAACTTTGCTGCTCAAACTTGGTGATTTGTCTGCACTCAGTAATTAGCAAAAACTAGCCCTCGTTAGCAGCCTGAGATTATCAGTTCAGGTCATCTCGACAGATAAGTTAGAATTGATTTTGTGTAATTTTAATTCAGTTAATTCCTCAATATCTCCAGCAACAGATTGTCCAATAGGGGCATGACTGAAGCGTGTCGGGCACTATGATGAGAGACACGACCATGCTAAGGAGTACGATCAGACTGTGTCTCATATTGTAGAGAAAGACACAACCGTGTCTAGGGCATGAGTAGAGCATGTTGATCTCGATTGCATCTGGATGGGGCATGACTGGCCCATATCAGGGTCTAATAACTTCATTTATGCTCTGTTTATCGTCTAACTTTGGCCGGAGGAACACACCCATGTTATGAGACATGAACAGAGCATGTTCCTTGCTTCGTATCCACATTCCAAGGCTTTTGAACTCCATTTTCACTTCAGTTTCACATCCTATCATTGAAAAACTATAAAGAGCATATGCCCAAATGAAAATAGTAAAACTAATAAGAAAATTAAAGTATGCAAAATATGTTCATGAGATAACACAGAATGCATGCAAAACAATACTAAAAATCATACATTAAATACACACATCAACCTATTAGCTTCTACATAGTAGATCATGATTAGATAATATCTATTTAAAATGTAGTGGATGTCATAGAGTGCTCTTGGTTTGTTTTGTTTATTGAAATATTATTTTAACTTAAGTTATCATCTCTCTAATAAGCAAATCAATGATTTCATTGTAGAAGCTAGTAACCAACTAGTACATATTGTAGCAGCTACATGCTAGCTTGTACACAATCAATTGTGATTAAATAATGTTTATTTGAAATGTAGTAGATATTATGAAGTTCTCTTAGTTTGTTTTGCTCATTGAAATATTATTTTAACTAGGTTATCACCCTCAATAAACAAAATCAACATACAATAATGACATTATTATAGAAACTAAGAACCAGTTGTTACGCATTGTAGAAGTTTGCAGCCAACTATTACAACTTACACGAGCTCATAAAGGGACAAGGGGGATCATGGGCCCCTTTCCCTCATTTTAAATAAAAATTACTAGTATACCCTTAAAATTTTAATTAATAAAATTAATTTATTTTATAGAAACAAAACAAGCACAAACTTATTTCTAATCCTTTTCACAGCGACAACCTCTTGCCCTCTTCTCAAACCAAAAAAAAAAAAAAAAAAAATCCTCCTTTAGCTTGTGATTAGTGAACCATTACTTCCCTCCCTTTTGGCCCTTCAATTTTGACATTTTAGAAACAAATATCATATTTATTTATTATTCTTTATGTGTTAATTGTTAGTTTGGTGATTTTGAGTTTTCATTTATTTTGATAGTAGGAATCTTAAAGAGAGCGTTTGGTTTCACATTTTCTATTTTTATTTCTAGAAAATGCACATTTTTTCTTTTATTAGAAAATGACTTATAGACATTCTCTACTTTTCAAGAAAATGTTATCTCTTTTTCTAGAAAATAGACATGGAAAATACAAACTAAACACTATTTCTAGAAAACTCGGGTTTTCTAGAAAATAAAAATAAAAAATGTGCAAACCAAATGCTCTTTAAATTTTTTATATTGTTTTGGAGTGTTGATTATTGAATATTTAATAGTTTTATCATTTAAGATTGATTCTTAGTATTCTTATTTCTTGACATATTCCTTCACTTTTTTTTTATAACTATATGTAATATATTATGATATTTTTCAAGAAAATCAAATTTTCAAGAGTCACCATCTTTTGAAAAAGGGGTACTGATCAATCTGCTAAAAAAAGAGTTATAAAACTTGTGTTAAAAAATGTCTGATGAATCTTCTAATAAACTTATCAATAGAATGGATGATCAATAGTTAAATGACACAAATATTGAAAAAGATATATTTAATAACTTATTAAAAAATGAAAGACTGTAAAGGTCAATTGTAAGTTATATTTGAATTGATGATAATGTTTTAACTTTTCTGCTCATCTTTTAGTTGATATAAATGATGTTTTTGTGATTTTATATGAATTGTACCCCCCTCCTAAAGTAAAATTTCTGGTCCGCTCTTGATAACATAAATCTTAAAATCGGTCTAGGGGTATTTCTGATAGTGTACTTTAAATGAGGTACCCATTTGAATTTAATTGGAAAAGGGATCATCAAATGATGGACATCTTTTTCATTTTTACCGAGTTATTTATCTAAATTGTTCATAAGAATTTATATAATTTAGTATAAAAATATATTGTTTTTATATAAATTATTGAGAATTAAATTAGGTATTAGCAATGTTCTAAAAGGCGCCGCCTAAGGCTGCCTAGGTAGTGGGTGACTGGTAACCATCCCACCTTTTGTAAAGGTGGCACCTTTAGGTGTTGCTGCATTAATTAGTCGCCTAAGGCCGCCTAGGTGGTGCCTAGTCTGCCTAGGCGAGGGTAGTCGATTAATTTTTTTTTATTCTAATTTTAATTTTAAAAAAAACTTAAAAAAAAAGAAAGTTAAAATATTTAAAACTTAAAAAATGTGAGAGAATGAAATCCTTAAAATCTGCATATTTAGAACTGAGTAATCATTGCTTGTTTTATTTGTTGGTTTCTCGATTTTATTTATGGGTGTCAAAAATGAATCTGATCCGACTACCTGACCTGAGTCGACCAATAACAAAATCAAGTTTGGGTTGGAAATTTTTGGGTACGGGTTGGAGGGCTTTGGGTTGAAAATTTTGGGGTCGGGTTTAGGTTGACCCGAATTTAGGGTTTAGTCAGTATGTTGGGGTTAAATTAAATTTTATTTTAAAAATTAAGATCTTTTATGTATATTAATATCAATATCAATATCAATAATAATGAAGTATTGAGATAAAAGTAAAGCATTATAGGAAAAATAGCCAAAAAAATCATTTTAAATTGGGTTTTTCGGATTATTCAGGTTGAATTTGGGTTGGTCGGGTTTGGGTTTAGAGGTTTCAGGTTGAATTCGGGTCGAGTCGAGTTCGGGTTGAGATTTTAAAAAAAAATTGACCCGACCCAAACCTGACCAGATTCACTCGAATTAATACCCTTAATTTTGCTTATTGTTATTGTTTAATTTATTTTTTATTTAGTTGGATGATGACATTTTTTTGGAAATCGCGTACTAAATTGTAAAAGCGGGATAAAAGAATTTTTTTTTTATTTAACTCTAAGTTATTTCGGTTGTAAAAGAAATTGAAATACTTTTGAGGGGTAAGTACTTAATTATTTATTATGTATAGTGTACTAACTAGTGCTAATTACTAAATATCTAAATATGTATTCAATATTAATATTTTTCTTAAATGTAGATTCATACAAAGAAAAGAAATAAACTAGATACCGAAAGTTTAAACAATTTAGTGTATGTTCGAGCTTATTGCTTCTGAGTAGCTTTGTGGCTTACTCTCCAATATGAAAGTAATAAAATTTATTCTATAGAATTTTTCCACTTAAGCTCTTTTACTTTGTCTGAGCTCGATCTCAACTGATTCATCATCTTCTTCTTCGTCTTGTGTTTAAATACTCATTTTGAGGAACTTGCTTCCTGTCAGGTCTTATACGAAAATATATGTTTGTTTAAATGCCAAGATCATAAATAAAAAGAGAAGACAAGAAGAAAAAGAAGTATGATGTGTTACTTGCTAGTGAAACAACTATGACACAATGATGGATTATTGATAGTGGAGATGAAGATGTTGAGACAAATATTAAAGTGTAAGAGAACTTCACAAAGAAAAATTTGTATCGGATGAAGAAGAGGAAGATGCCATAGATTTTGAGTTTAAATTTGATACAGAGGA
Organism: Zingiber officinale; assembly: GCF_018446385.1. Classification (NCBI taxonomy): domain Eukaryota; kingdom Viridiplantae; phylum Streptophyta; class Magnoliopsida; order Zingiberales; family Zingiberaceae; genus Zingiber; species Zingiber officinale. The sequence continues at coordinate 87,968,772 of NC_055992.1, forward strand.
AGTGTTGGAGAAATATAAAGATGAACTAGACAAAGAATTAGGAATATAAGATTATATGAGTTATTTTATGTATTTTTACTATTTATATTGTATGTTAACAAATTATACATATTTTGATTAACTTAAGATATTATAAAATATTTTATATATTTTTATAATTATTTAAAATATTAAAAAAATTTCTGCGATGTTAGGCCATGGGTGACTACTCGCACAGTATGTTTTTAGAACATTGAGTATTAGAGCATCTCCAATGGGAGCTCTTCCTATTGGTGACATGGCTTGAGGGACGAACTCCCTCCCTTAGTGGGAGGGAGGTTCGTCCCTCAAAAGACGAAGCGGCTCCGCAAATGCAGAGCTGCTCCGTCGTTAGTATTTATTTTAATTAATTTTTTTAATATTTATTATTAAAAAAAATACAAACCCAACCAACATTAAAAAGGGCTAGTGAATGTTTTTGTGAACATTCAAATAGAACAGTTGAGCAACGACTATAAAATAGTTATTTTTTTAATTAAAAATTTTTTCTATAAATATACTTTCAATATTTCATTCTACTTATCATTTTCTCAACTCTTTATTTCTTTCAAACATGAAAATATCTTAAAAGATTTGATCACTGAAAATCTAGATTGATCTATGCTCCGTAAATTTTGGATAAATCAATTGAAGAAAGATACAGAAGATATAAATGAACAAAGAATGCTCCAGCTATATGATTAACAACAAATGGTCGATGCGACGGGAAAAAAAAGATTTGTCGCCACTTCAGAAATGGACGACGACTATTTGTCAATTGACATATGGAGTCTGTGTTAATCATTATGATGAATACTTACTGATTACTGAAACAACTGCTATCCAATGCTTATTCAACTTCTGTCGATGTATAATTGAAGTGCTTGGAGCTCAATATTTAAGAAAACCTAATGTTGCTGATATCCAACATTTGCTTGAAACATATGAGCAGAGACACAGCTTCCCTAACATGTTGGGTAGTCTTGATTGTATGCATTGGCAATAGAAAAATTACCCCATCGTTTGGAAAGGCTAATTTACTCGGGGAGATCATGACGTTCCAACAATTGTGCTTGAAGCAGTCACATCTACAGACTTATAGATATGACATGCATTTTTTGGGATTGTAAGGTCGCATACTGATATTAACGTGCTTAACAAATCACCTCTATTCAATAATATTTTGCAAGAAAATGCAACCGAGATTAATTTTATGGTTAATAATACACAATATAAAAGGATACTATTTGACCGATGAAATCTATCCGGAATGAGCTATTTTTGTCAAGAGTTTTCGTGCCCCTAAGATCTCAAGAGATAAATATTTAAGGAATAACATGAGGTCACGAGAAAGAATGTTAAGCGGATATTTAGAGTACCCTAATTTCGATGGATAATAATAAGAGATCCAGTATAATTTGAATACCAAAATAATTTAAAGGATATTCAGTACCATTCTAGTCATCTTGTTAGAATACTGAAATTTAAGTATATAATATTCTATCTATTACGTGGAAAGAAATTAAGAATTTAAAATACCATTACAAAACTAAAAAGTTAAAATATTTCAAATATTTTTTTTGTAAACTATGTGAGTAGGTAGGTTAATGTTTTACCTTTTTTTTTAAAACTAAATTATCAAAATAAATGAATAATATCTGTACAACTAAAAATAAGGAGGTTGAAGTTTAATCAACATAAGCGATGAATATTTATTTTTTTTATTAATAAGTACAAAATTTAATATGCCCATGTTTTGTTTCGCGAAAAAGAAAAAAGGGGGGAAAAATGAGATTATACTTTATAAATCATCTCTTATTATAAGAAAGATCAAAGGCAACACATTTTACATAATTGCATATAGAAATATAAATCAGCAACGCGTTCAAATGTTTCTTGACAATTGCAGTGAAATTGCAATGAAATAGTAGACAATCACCAACACATTTTTGACGATTGCAGTGAAATTGTAAAAATTAAAGTTTAATCACTTTTATAATATTTTAAATGAATTAACTACAACAAGATTAATTAACTGCTAACAAGAAATTAATCATACTCATCATTATCCCAAACTAAAGCAGAAATTAATCACAGTTCATTATCCTAAAATGAAATTAAAGCAGCGAGGAGAGTTGAGGTCGATGCTATTGCCTAGACCCTTCTTTGGCGAGCACTCCGTCAGTGAAGCCGATGACATCGCCATTGCTCTTCTCGCCTTGACGTGTCTCTTCTGCTTTTCTAGCTGGGAGATGCTGGGGTCCCGGAGGCGCTTCCGGTGGCTGCTTTTGTGGCCGCCGAGGGCATGGTACGAAGAGAATGCTTTTCCGCATTCTGGGCACATGTAGCAGCGCAGATCGGCCGTTGTAGGCATCGCCGGGGAAAGCGTCTCGTTCTGCTGTTGCTGTTGTTTCAGCGCTGGGGGCGAAAGCGGAGACTGCTTGTTCTCCGGCGGCGGCAGAAGCGGCATTATCCCAGGGAATGAGATCAGATACGACGATTCTTGCTCCTGCGTCTCCATTGGCGGAGGCGACGATCGGGGATGAAGCATCAGCAGCTGATTTGGTGCTTGCGACGGCGGAACCCCGACGAAGGTCGAGCAGGGCACCCGACATCATGAGGAGGCCGAGGATGCAGTCCTCCTCATCTTGACTGACGAAAACCGAGGGCTGCGGTGAAGGGCGACAACCCTCCGTTCGCTGGCGCTTTCTCGCCCACGAGGCAGCTGGCAGCATGCATCGGAGGAGTCTGCCGGCCATGCTCCGCCGTCGCTCTTCTTGAACCCTAGTCGTCTCTTATGGAGGAAAAGCGAGAGAAAGAAGACGACGCAGGATTCCAAATGAAGAGAGAGTGAGTGGCGACACTATTTATAGATGGAATTTAGAGAAGCGATCGGGAATAACGGAGTAACCGAAACGAAATCAGATTCTATCAGCGAACCAATCAAATGATTTATCAAACATTTCCTTAATCTAATGGGCATTGGATGAATCAAACAAACATAAGTTTGATCAATAAGTTTGAGATTGACTCAAATGGGCTTAAACAATAACATAACATAGGTCAGAAATCCCTGTCCAATTAGATTAGTTCTAATGAGGACAATAGACTAAGCTTAAGATCCAGATTCCTGATCGACCGATCCAATGTGTCAGTCACATGAGACTCCCCAAAATAAGGAAATTTGTTTTTCTTAATTGCTTGTGCAATCTGTATATTTTGCTCTATATGTGGGAATTGAATTTGGCTGGTTTTTGTTACTGGTCTGTCGATTTTGTATTGACATCATGATTTTCAATTCTAGATACAAAGAATGATATACACGATGATTGATCACTATGAACGACAACATGAGATATGAGAGGAGATCAAGAAGTTGGAATATGACCCGGATCACAGAGTCGGTAGGCTTATTGGTCGGCTCGATTGGTTGTTCTGGAATCTTGAGCAAGAAGGGTATCCAGTCCAGGAAAAAGAAAGAAGATGGTCTCTGGTTTATTCATTATCGGAACATCCAAGGCAGATAACATTCCAACTTTGGGATGGTTTTGATGGGCACATCTCATATTCAGAGATGTGCAGACAATTACTTCATTTAGAATGGAGTCCTGAAGAATCTGAAGAGGATCCCGATCCCGAAGATATGGACCTTGAAGAATTTGAGGAGGATCCAGAAATGGATTCTGAAGATTTAGAGGAGGTTCCAAATCCCGCAGAATTTGAAGATGATCCAGAAATGAACCTCGAAGAATTTGAAGAGGATCCAGAAATGGATCCTGAAGATTTTGAGGAGGATCTAGAGATGGATCTCGAGGAGGATCTAAAGATGGATCCCGAAAAATCAGAGGAGGATCCTCAAGAGTGTGTAGATGATCCAGAAATGGATCTGATGGATACATCCGAGGCTGATCCACCCATCATAGAGTCCGGGATAAACAAGCTACAATTGCCCACTGCTCTAGCATTTATCCTAGTGGGAGTAGTGTTGACCTATCTAGTTTATTAGTGTTCTGTTTACTGTCGTTATGTGCGAACAGTGTTAGCTCATTTAATTTTTGAGTCATGTAATAATTTCTGTCGCTATGTACGAACAGAATTATATAATGAAAAGTTATGTTATATGTTAACAAACTTGGAAATGATTAGTTCATTTCATGATATGATTAGTTCATATATATATGATTCGTTCATATTAAATGATTCATTCATTAGATGGGATGTGTGTAATAAAATTGATCAATGTTGATTATATTAGAACGTACAAATGATGAGTGGAAACAAAGTTATCACTTGAGTTTGTAAAGTAATTCTAATTTACATTGAGTCAATAATTAATTGCACATATATGAATTACACTGAAATAATAAATAATGTGTTTATTTATGTAGATCATGGCAACTAAAAACATCATAGCTGAACTCAATAAGGGTGAGAAATTATATGAGGATAACTACAAAATCTGGCACCTCAATATACAATATGTTCTTGAGGAATAAGAAGTTCTAGAGGCTGTAAATCAAATCATGGAGGAACCAGTTGATGGTTCTACAGTACAGCACAGACGTGACCTTGATGCCCATAAGACATGGAAAAGGAAGGACTCCATTGCTAAGGGAATATTGATTAGTTCAATAGTGGATGACCTGGTATTTTAGTATGAGCCATTACCATTGGCTCATGCTGTCTGGGCAGCCCTTAGAGAGAAGTACAGTGGAGTAAGTCTGAGTAAGCTCTGTCAGCTAACTATCAAGTTTGATAGCTATAAAAAACGCTCGAATGTTACCATGGCCCAACATCTCAAGGAGATGGGTAACATGATTCAAGAGCTTAAGACTGCTGGTCATGCATTGACCGATGAACAACAGGTTCAAGCAGTTATCCGTTCCATCCTGATTCTTGGGAAACGATGAAACAGAATCTGACCCATAGTGAGAGTATCAAGGCTTTCACTGATGTCTCACGCCATGTAAAACTTGAGGTGGAAAGGATTGAATCCACAAGGATTTCTGGTCCAACTTTTGTAGCTGAAGGTTCTAGTTCCAAGAATAAGAACAAATGATTTAAGAAAGGAAAGGGAAAAGGAAAGGAGGCTAATGCTGTTGCTGCTAAAAACAAAATCATGAAGAAAGGAAAGAAATATGGACAAAAACCTAGGAGCAAGTTAACCTGCTTCAACTGTGGCAAGAAGGGTCATTTTGCTTGGGATTGTACTGAGCCTAAAAAAGATAGATCCATTGTTATCTTCTTTCCATGAGCAATATGTTGCAAGTATAATGTTGTTAGTTGATTAGTATCCTTTGTGGATTGTAGATTCAGGAGCAATGAACCACGTAGCATGTGATCGAGCTACATATGTGGAATACCGTTAGATACCAGCTGGCAAAAAATGGATATATATAGGAAATAATGCAAGAATTGAAGTCAAAGGAATTGACACTTGCAAGCTCAACTTACATGGTGGGTGTACCTTGTTTCTACATGATGTACTGTATGCTCCTGAGATTCGACGAAATCTGGTTTCCATCATTTGTCTTCTTGATTTAGATAATAATGTAAATTTTTATAGCCGTTGTGTAGAATTTCGAATTAACTCTGTGTTAATTAGGTATGATTTTGTAACAAATGATTTTATAGTTCTTGATGTCGAACCAAATAATAATGATGGTTATTTTTCAAATATTGCTCTTACTAGTAATGCTGATGTTAATGATGAAATTTGGCATGCTAGGCTAGGACATATAGGACATGAATGAATGAATAGATTAGCTAAGGAGGGCCTTTTAGGCACTCATGCTAAGATTAACTTGTCTATATGTGAACATTGTCTTGCTGGAAAGACGACTAGAAAACCATTTAGTAAGGCTATTAGGGCTAAATCACCATTGCAATTAATTCATTCGGATATTTATGGTCCAATGAATATGAAGGCTAGAAATAGAAGTTCTTATTTCATTACATTTATTGATGACTTCACACGTTTTGGTCATGTGTATTTAATTTCTCACAAATCTGAAGCATTGGATTGCTTTCTTCGTTACTTGAACGAAGTTGAGAATCAATTTGAACGTAAGGTTAAAACCTTGTGCACTGACCGTGGAGGTGAATATTTGTCTGATCAGTTCAAGACAATGTGTAATGAGAAAGGAATTATTAGATAGTTAACTATCCCTGGAACTCCACAGCAAAATGGGGTGCTGAAAGAAGAAATAGAACTCTTCTTGAAATAGTTAGGTCTATAATGGCGTTAGATAATTTGCCAATCTCCTATTGGGGAGATGCATTATTAGTTGCGGCCTATATACTTAACAAAGTGTCTTCAAAGTCAGTTCCATCTACCCCACATGAACGTTGGATAGGCAGAAAGTTGGATTTGAGTAATTTAAGACCGTGGGGGTCAGCTACCTACGTTCATGATAAGACTCACGAACATAGAAAATTATGACCCAAAGGTAAGAAGTATATCTTTATAAGGTATTCTGAGACTTCTAAGAGTGATGTTTTTATTGGTGAGCGACAAGATGAAACCATCCCTGAAATAGAGTTAAGAGATGCTACTTTTCTTGAAACTGAGTTCCCAACACGAGGTAAAGTTGATACGACAATTCCTCTATATGAGATAGAGGAGCAGGATAATGTTCCTTTATCAACAAATTAGAAGATGCCTGAATCTAGTCAACCTAGTGGGAGTAATTTGCCACTGAATGAGTTAGTTTCTCAACAGTCTAACCTTCGAAGAAGTAATCGTCAAATTATTCCTCGAAGAAGGTTTGATATTGAGAATGAGGCATTGATGGTTCTCCCAGTTGATGATGAGGAACCTCGAACAGTTGAGGAAGCTTTGAGATGCTCAGTTAGAAAAGAATGGAAAGTTGCAATGGATGAAGAAATGGAGTCAATAAGAAAGAATCAAGTTTGGGATTTAGTCGATCTTCCTCCGGGCTAGAGGGCTATTGGGAATAAGTGGATTCTCAAAGTAAGGAGGAAAGCAGATGGATCGATTAATTGATACAAAGCTCGATTAGTTGCAAAAGGATATACCCAAATGAAGGGTATTGACTTTAAAGAGACATTCTCCCCAGTTGTGAAGTTTGTATCAATACGTGTCATCCTAGCTATAGTAGCACAATATGACATGGAATTATATCAGATGGATGTAAAAACGACTTTCCTTAATGGTAATCTAGACGAAGAAATCTATATGGTACAACCAGAAGGTTATGTTGCTGAAGGCCAAGAGAAAAGAGTATGTAGGTTTAAGAAGTCTATATATGGGCTAAAGCAAGCTTCAAGACAATGAAACATAAGATTTAATGAAGTCATTTTGTCTTATGGTTTTGAAATGATCAATGAGGATCATTGTGTTTACCTAAGAAAAGAAAAAGGAAAGTTTGTCATTTTATCATTATATGTTGATGATATGCTAATAGCTGGAAGCGACATAAAGTGTGTGATAGAAGTCAAATCCTGGCTTTCATCACAATTTGACATAATAGATATGAGAGAAGCAGAGTACATCTTAGGAGTGAAGATCGTTAGAGACCGATCAAAAAAGCTCTTGGGTTTGTCTCAAGATGCTTATATTACTAAGATGCTACAACACTTCAATATGTCAGATTGCAATATTGAACAGACGCCTATAACAAGAGGTACTATCTTGAGCAAAAGTATGTATCCCAAGACTCCTGAGGAAATAGCCGAAATGAAGAAAAAATCATATGCCGGTGCTATTGGTAGTTTGATGTACACAATATTGTGTACTCGTTCTGATATAAGCTATGCTGTTGGATTAGTTAGTCATTTCCAGTCAAACCCAGGATCGAGACACTGAAAAGCGGTGAAGAGCATATTCAGATATCTCAAAGGAACAGTGGATTATTGCCTCTGTTTTCAAGGATCAGATATGAGCCTAAGTAGCTACACAAATGCAGATTGGACAGGGGACCTTGATGACAAAAAAATCCACATCTGGCTATGCCTTCTTGCTGAATGGTGGCACCATCTCATGGAACAGTAATAAGCAGGCTTGTGTAACCTTGTCGACAATGGAAGCTGAGTATGTAGCTTGTGCAGCGGCTGTGCAAGAGGCTGTCTGGCTAAGAAGGTTCCTGAAGCATCTGAAAATTGTTGAGGACAGTGGGAGTCCTGTTACAGTGTACTGTGACAGTCAAGCTGCAATAGCTTTTTCCAAATATCCCAAATATCACAGCAAAGGCAACATATAGAAATTAAGTATAATTTTGTAAGGGATATTGTTGACAAGAAAAAGATTATTCTTGAGTACATCCCTACACGAAATATGCTTGCTGATCCTTTTACTAAGCCATTGACTAAAGAGTCATTTCATGGATATGTAAAGTCTTTGGGATTTCGAAGAATGTAACTTATTGTAAAGACATTTTGATAAATAAAAATGTCATGATCTATTCAGTGTATATGTCTTTGTTACATTCGAATAAAAGTCTCGATAAGCATGTTGACAGATTGAGATTGGCCCACTCATATGGATAATCATCTCTATTTGTTAAGTATAAATAGAGGTAAGACCGCTGCTTATGGTGTTAGGATGTATACTAAAAGCCTAGCTTTTTGTATAAACATTTATTTTAAAATGAGAATCACATTGGTCAAATGTCTACATTTAGTTAAATGTAGTTGTCCATTTAATTTATATTGTAGATAACATAGTGTGTGGTGTCACACAGAAGATTATGTTATCGGTTCCTTATAAATTATAAATAGTAGCTCACATCCAAGATAGATTGGGACAAATCATTAGAATGGTTGTAGTATAATTTAGTATTAGTTTATCTTGACTATAAAATTACACTAGTACACTATGTGTGTATTGAGCAGGACCATTTGAGGTTGTTCCTTTTATACTGACTGAATAAAAGAACATAACATCTGTTATTAGATTGGGACAAATCATTGGAATGGTTGTAGTATAATTTGGTATTAGTTTATCTTGACTATAAAATTACACTAGTACACTATGTGTGTATTGAGCAGGACCATTTGAGGTTGTTCCTTTTATACTGACTAAATAAAAGAACATAACCTCTGTTATTATGGATGTACGTACTCTTAATCCCGATATAATAACAAGAACATATACTTAGTATTTATTTCTTTAATTTATCAATGGGTAAGATTCATTTCGTTAAATCAATAGGCCTGATAAGTTGGAAAATAATATTATTTATATGGTGTGTTGTTGATTATAGAAGGAAACTGTGTCCTAGTAATCTAGGTTGATGATGTCCCCTTGATGAGCTCATAAGGATTGTTATGTAAACCCTACAGGTGGACTTAGTCTGACATAACAATGAAGTTGAGTGATACTACTCTTGGAACTAGATATTAATTAAGTGAGTTGTCAGTAACTCATTTAATTAATAGACATTCGATATCTTAAACACAGGGAGATTAATGCACTCATGATAAGAAGGAGCCCATAATATAATATAGGATTGGTGCGGTAGTTCAATAATAACTCTTTAGTGGTATGAGTTATTATTGATGAACTTGAATTGAGTGTTTGGGATGAACACAGGAAGCTCAATCTCATTAGGAGGCGAAAACCAATTCCTCCTTTAGGTCCCTGTTGTAGCCTCTTATTAAAAGCCTTTTTTATCCACCCAAAGCTTAGCTTCTTACCCAAGTTAGGGGTCGGTTAGATCCTTACTTGGTGCCCAAGCAAGGGGCTGGCCAAGCCCATCTTGGTGTCCAAGATGTGGCCGGCCAAGCCTTGCTTGGTGCCCAAGCAAGGGGCCGACCACTAAAGAGGAAAAGAATATTTTAATTTTTTTGTTAAAATCTTGCCTTTATATCCATCTACAAAGGGATTTAAAAGAGAGATTTTAATTTTAAATCTTTCTTTTTTTGAAGTCATCCATATGGTTTTAAAAGAGAGTTTTAAATTTTAAAATCTTTTCTTTTATAGCTATCTACAAAGGATTAAAAGAGATATTTTAATTTTGTTAAAATCTTTCCTTTTTTTTGTAGTTATCTATAATGTTTAAAAAGAGAGATTTTAATTTTAATAAAACTTTCCTTTTTTCTAACTATAATTTAAAAGAGAAGTTTTAATTTTAAAACTTTTCTTTTGTAGCCATCACAATAGGAAATTTAAAAGAGAGAGATTTTAATTATTATTAAAATTTACCAAGGATTATAAAAGAGAGGTAGAGGGTGCCTTATGGGATAATATATCTCCATATTTCTCTTATTCCCTTAAGGTCGAAACCTAAGCTTTCCCTCTTCTCTTTTCCTTGGTGGACGACCCTTCTCTCTTTCTCTTCTCCCTTTGCTTTTTCCCTTAAGGCCGGCAGCACATCAAGCTTCATCTTCTTGTTGCCGGTTTGCTTGGAGGGGAAGAAGAAGAGAAGGAAGTTTCCTATTTTGGCATTCCTTGGGTGGCCGAAACTTGTAGGCAAAGAAGAAGGTTCGGGTGGATTTCATCTTGGTAGATCATCGCCCACATGACGTCCAAGAGGAGGAGAGGAATACAACAGAAGATCAAGAGGTCTTTAAGCTTCAAAGAAAGGTATAACTAATTATTTGTTTCCACTGCATAATTAGTTTGTGTTCTTTGTATGGATCCTGAAATACCAACACAAGAGACTATCGATTTTGTGTATCGATTTTGTGTTTCAATTTTGTGCTTCTATTGAGGTCTTTGTAGTTAAACCTAGGGATACTGTAAGAAGTTTAAAAATTTAATTTCTTTGAAAGGCTTTGTCTAGGAAGTGGTGGATGATCTCATACCCAAGAAGGCCGAGTGCCTCACCATGTTTAACCTGGAAGTCAATTCTTGAAATAGATATTTAATCAACTTATGTAATATGGTTTAACTTTTGAAGAACACATGGGTTGAACTTGGAGTAAAAATATTAAGTTTCGTTTCCAATCAAGTTTAACTTTAGAAGAACAACTTGGATTAAAAATGTTAAGTTTCATTTGCAATCCAAGTTTAACTTCTGTAGAGCACATGGGCTGCTAGGAAAAGTTCTGTAATTGTATAAATTTTTGAACAGGGGAAACAGAACGGAATTCTAAGTAGCACCCAACAATTGGTATCAAAGTTAGTTTTCTGCCTATATGTGTTTGGTTTTCAGTTAAATTATGCACTCATCATACATAAATTTAGGCAGGATAATAGTAGGATGTGTAAATAGATTAACTCTGTGGTTGCAGACTCCAACTATTATGACCTATTGTGTTTGTGTGTGGTTTGCACCCTCGTGCATGTCAAGGGTATTTTATGTGTGTGCATGATTGTAGTTATTAAATACAGTAGGAGCTGTATTAGTTTTAAGATTTTACATTATGTTCGATCTAAATTACATATACATTCCTTCGTGGAATATAGGATCGATAAATGTAAAATTTTATTTTGTTGCGGCTCGTCTCCTTGCTATGCGTGGTGCTACCTTGAGGACCGGAGACGTAGCGAAAAATGAAGCAATAAGCACGCAATAACATAAACCGTAGGGCCGATGGCCAGGGTTGGTGGCGGCTAGGGTTAGCGACATACGGAGGACAGCTATGGATGAGGCCATAATATTTAGAAAATTATTTTTTCATATTTATTGCCTTTTATGCTGTGTGTGCATGTTAAAATTACTCATTTTAAATAACTAAGTGGGAGAGGAATTATTTAAATTCCACGGTCTCCATTACTGGTTTGTAAGTGATGCATTCAAACTTGCGCATTGATTTTGAGTGCCTTACTCTATATCAAATGAGTTTGTTTGCAGATCACTAGATCAAACTTCCTTTATGGATGATTATAGGAAATTATTTAGGTTTGTGTGATCTTCTCCATCTGAAGGGACACAATCCTATTTAATGGACTAAGTATCAAGTAATGGTATACACTTAGGCATATTTAATAGTATCCTCCCCATCGGAGTCACTGCTATTATTTGTGTGACCGAAGAAAAACTAACTATTAATTTTATTTGTCATAAAGTTAGGTTGACAAGTTAATAAAATTAATGAGTAAAAACCCCCTCTTACAAATGTTTGAATTTGTATATGTCCACACTATCGTGGCATACAAAATTCACGGTGTTTTGAGGTGTTGGTGAATTTAAATGATATTATTTGAGGAATCAATATTATTTTAAATTCTAAAGTTTTGACCAAATATTTTGTGATTCTTAGGATTTCAAATGGCTTTCAATCCTCTTGCTATTATATTGAAAGAGAACAAACTTACTAGACCCAATTACATTGATTGGAAATGAAACCTGGACATTGTCTTAACTGCTGAAGACTATAAGTTCATACTTTTTGAGATCTGTCCCAGCTTGTCTAATAGCGATTCTAGTGAAGAGGAGATAGAGAGACATAGGAAATGGGTCAAGGTAGATGATATGGCGCGGTGTTACACTTTGGCTTCTATGTCAAATGTGCTGCAACATCAGCATCAGGCCCTACCCACTGCCCATGACATGATGCTCAATCTCAAGGAACTCTTTGGACACCAGAATCGTGCTGCCAGGCAGGACTGTACAATCTCAAAGGTGGACTATCCTCGTAGAAAAGAGAACAATAAAGGTGTATCTTATTCATTAGTTGTTGAAACATGTTTAGTGGTGTTATCTACCGGTACCTGGTGTGTAGATACGGGAGTCACTGATCATATTTGCAATTCATTGCAGGGGGTCCAGGAAACCCGATGACTACATGAAGGAGAAATCACCATCTACATGGGCAATGATACGAAAGTGGCGGTTGTTGCAGTGGGAGATGTTTATTTGTCCTTTGATAGGAATAAAACATTGATTTTGAGAAATTGTCTTTATGTACCAAGTTTTAGAAAGAACTTAATTCAGTTTCTAAACTAATTTTGGATGGATATTCTGTTTCTTTTGATGACAAAGTAGTTGTCAAGAAAAATAGGGTAGTTATCTGTCCTGGTACATTGGTTGGCAATTTGTATACTCTAAATCCAATAAATCCCACGATGCAACAAATGAAAATTAATAACACATTTTCTAATTCTTATAAGAGAAAGCAACCTTCGGAAATGAACCAAACATATCTTTGGCATCTAAGGCTTGGTCATATTAACTTGAGTAGGATTCAAAGGTTAATAGCTGATGGACTTTTGGGTTCATTGGTGGTGGAAAATTTTTCAACCTGCGAATCTTGCTTGGAAGGAAAAATGACCAAGAGACCTTTTAAATTGGTTCATTCTGATTTATATGGTTCTATGACTATCCAGGCAAGAGGTGGTTTCGAATATTTTGTTTCTTTTATAGATGACTATTCGAGATATGAGTGCATTTACTTGACGCGCTGCAAGTCTGAGTGCTTTGATATTTTCAAAGAGTACAAGGCTGATGTGGAGAAACGTCATAGTAAAAGTATCAAGACACTACAATCTGATCGTGGTGGCGAGTACCTCTTAGGAGAGTTTAGGAGTTACTTATCAAAGGCCGGGATTCAATCCCAACTGTTTGCACCTGATACACCCCAACAGAATAGTGTAGCAGAACAAAGGAATAGGACTCTTATGGAAATGGTTAGATCAATGATGAGTTATTCATAATTACCAAATTCATTTTGGGGATATGCTCTAGAAACGGCAGTGTACATTCTGAACTTGGTACCTTCTAAGTCTGTACCCTCTACTCCCACAGAATTGTGAAATGAGCGTAAGCCTAGTCTAAAACATATTTGGATTTGTGGATTTGTGAAATGTGGTGGTATTTCTTGTACTATACGTAGATGACATTTTGCTCATTGGCAACAATGTCAAAGTGTTGTCAGACGTAAGAGTATGGTTGTCCAAGTAGTTTGATATGAAGGACTTGGGAGAATGTAGACATATTCTTTGGATCAAAGTAATAAGGGATCGCAAGAAAAGGATGTTGTGCTTATCCCAAGCTTCATACATCGATACTATCCTTGTTCATTTTAGCATGCAAAACTCCAAGAAAGGTTTCTTACCTTTTCGGCATGGAGTACCTTTATCTAAAGAGATGTCTCCTAAGACACCAAAGGAGATAGAGGACATGAAGGCAGTTCCTTATGCTTCGTCTGTAGGAAGCCTAATCTATGCGATGCTATGTACGAGATTGGATATCTGTTTTGTCGTAGGCATGGTTAGTAGATATCAAAGTAACCCAGGACAAAGACATTAGACTGTTGTAAAGCATATATTGAAGTACCTGAAAAGGACTAGAGATTATATGCTGGTTTACCAGGCAAATGATTTGCTCCCTGTGGGATACACGGATTCAGACTTCTAATCAGATAGGGACAATAGTAAGTCAACCTCGGAGTATGTGTTTACTTTGGGAGGTGGAGCCATAGCGTGGAGGAGTGTTAAGCAGAAATACATTTCGGACTCCACCATGGAAGCTGAGTATGTGGCAGCCTCTGAGGCAGCCAAAGAAGCTGTATGACTCAGAAACTTCTTGATGGACTTAGATGTGATTCCTGGTTTGCCCAAAATTATCATAATTTATTGTGATAATAGTAGTGCAGTAGCAAACTCGAAGGAACGATGAGCCCATAAGGCAAGTAAACACATTGAGCGCAAGTACCACCTGATACGAGACATCGTGAAACGAGGAGAAGTTGTTGTCGCCAAGATTGCATCAGAAGATAACCTGGCAGATCCTTTCAATAAGGCCCTTCCGGTGAGAGCTTCTGATGGGCATGTTGAGGGGATGAGAATCAGATGTATGACAGTATATATAGCAGCATAGTCTTTTAGTATAAGTGGGAGATTATTAGGATGTATACTAAAAGCCTAGCTTTTTGTATAAACATTTATTTTGAAATGAGAATCACATTGGTCAAATGTCTGCATTTAGTTAAATACAGTTGCCCATTTAATTTATATTGTATATAACATGGTGTGTAGTGTCACATAGAAAATCATGTTATCGGTTCCTTATAAATTATAAATAGTAGCTCACAACCAAGATGGATTGGGACAAACCATTGGAATGGTTATAGTATAATTTGGTATTAATTTATCTTGACTATAAAATTACACTAGTACACTATGTGTGTATTGAGCAGGACCATTTGAGGTTGTTCCTTTTATACTGACTGAATAAAAGAACAGAACCTCTGTTATTATGGATGTGCGTACTCTTAATCCCGATATAATAACAAGCACATATACTTAGTTTTTATTTCTTTAATTTATCAATAGGTAAGATTTATTTCGTTAAATCAATAGGCCCGATAAGTTGGAAAATAATATTATTTATATGGTGTGTTGTTGATTATAGAAGGAAACTGTGTCCTAGTAATCTAGGTTGATGATGTCTCCTTGAGGAGCTCATAAGGATTGTCATGTAAATCCTGCAGGTAGATTTAGTCCGACATGACAATGAAGTTGAGTGGTACAACTTTTGGAACTAGATATTAATTAAGTGAGTTGTCAGTAACTCATTTAATTAATGGACATTCGATATCTTAAACACAAGGAGATTAATGCACTCATGATAAGGAGCCCATAATGTAATATGGGATTGGTGCGGTAGTTCAATAATAACTCTTTAGTGGTATGAGTTATTATTGATGAACTTGAGTTGGGTGTTCGAGGTGAACACAAGAAGCTCAAGCTCATCAGGAGGCGAAAACCAATTGCTCCTCTAGGTCCCTGTTGTAGCTTCTTATTAAAAGCCTTTTTATCCACCCAAAGCCCAGCTTCTTACCCAAGCTAGGGGCCGTCCACATCCTTACTTGGTGCCCAAGAAAGGGACCGGCTAAGCCTTGCTTGGTGCCCAAGCAAGGGCCAGCCACTAAAGAGAAAAAGAAGATTTTAATTTTTTGTTAAAATATTTCCTTTTATATCTATCTACGAAGGGATTTAAAAGAGAAATTTTAATTTTAAAATCTTTCCCTTTTTGAAGCCATCCACATGGTTTCAAAAGAGAGTTTTAAATTTTAAAATATTTCCTTTTATAACTATTTACAAAAGATTAAAAGAGAGATTTTAATTTTGTTAAAATCTTTTCTTTTTTTGTAGTTATCTATAATGTTTAAAAAGAGATATTTTAATTTTGATAAAACTTTCCTTTTTTGTAAGTATGATTTAAAAGAGAAGTTTTAATTTTAAAACTTTTCTTTTGTAGTCATCACAATAGGAAATTTAAAAGAGAGAGATTTTAATTATTATTAAAATTTCCTTTTTAGCCATTACCAAGGATTATAAAAGAGAGGTAGAGGGTGCCTTATGGGATAATACATCTCCATATTTCTCTTATTCCTTTAGGGCCGAAACCTAAGCTTTCCCTCTTCTCTTTTCCTTGGTGGCCGACCCTTCTCTTTTTCTCTTCTCCCTTTGCTTTCTTCCCTTAAGGTCGGCAACACATCAAGCTTCATCTTCTTGTGGCCGGTTTGCTTGGAGGGGAAGAAGAAGAGAAGGAAGTTTCCTATTTTGGCATTCCTTGGGTGGCCGAAACTTGTAGGCAAAGAAGAAGGTTCGGGTAGATTTCATCTTGGTAGATCATTGTCCACACGACGTCCAAGAGGAGTAGAGGAATATAACAGAAGATCAAGAGGTCTTTAAGCTACAAAAAAAGGTATAACTAATTATTTATTTCCGTTGCATAATTAGTTTGTGTTCTTTGTATGGATCTTGAAATACCAACACAAGAGGCTATCGATTTTGTGTTTCGATTTTGTGCTTCTATTGAGGTCTCTATAGTTAAACCTAGGGTTACCGTAAGAAGTTTAAATATTCAATTTCTTTGAAAGGGTTTGTCTAGGAAGTGGTGGATGATCTCATACCTAAGAAGGTCGAGTGCCTCACCATGTTTAACCTGGAAGCCAATCCTTGAAATAAATATTTAATCAACTTCTGTAATATGGTTTAACTTTTGAAGAACACATGGGTTGAACTTGGAGTAAAAATGTTAAGTTTCGTTTCCAATCCAAGTTTAACTTTAGAAGAATAACTTGGATTAAAAATGTTAAGTTACATTTGCAATCCAAGTTTAACTTCTGTAGATCACATGAGCTTCTAGGAAAAGTTTTGTACTTGTACAAATTTTTGACCAGGGGAAACAGAACGAAATTCCAAATAGCACCCAACATATGGGACATGTAAAATACGGAATAATAATTAAATAATAAATAATAAGGTTTAAAATGCGAATGCGTTAACAGAATTTTCAGGGATTTTTAGAAATTCGTATGAGGTAGTTTGCGGGGATAAATTAATAGGCATGAAAAGGGCCTGTTTAGGAATGCCCAAACGTAGGAGTTGATAAGGAAGTAATCTAGGCTTTAATTAAGGAAAACCGAAGTTCAGATATTTATTTCCTTTTCTTTCTCTCTTTATCCCTATTTCTTCTCCCCGACGTCGAATCCCTTCCCTTCTCATCATCTCGCGATGCCAACCCCTCTCTTCATCTTCACCGCCGCCATCGCAATGTCTCGTAAACTCATCACCACAGGCCTCGTAAACCTACTCTGATACCAAATAAATTGTCACGCCCCAAGTAGTCTCTGCCAGAAGAAATTTCGGCAGCATCTCCCTTGAACGGGTGACAATCTGAGGCATTTCTACATACAAAAATACATCAGCCACATACAGCTGGAATATACACACAATCACGCGGTTTATATCATCAGCCGACTCAGCTGGAACAAAATAAACAACAACCACGCAGTTATATATACATTTAACAGCCCACTCAACTGTACTAAAACCAAAAACACAGCAGAAAACGATAGAAACCAATACCAACAAAAAATAAGACTGCTAGCCGGCTAGACTTAAATAACACAACAAACAACACTAAATACCACATAACTACATTCTAGAAAACAAAACCAGAATATACAATGCTAAATCCACCAAATACATAAACCAAATTAAGACATAAACAAAACTGGAAATAGTCTTTTGATATGACGTGGGAACCGGCAAACATGATACTCCAAGCGACTCCACATACCTCTACCTGGTATCTGAAAAAAATATCAACGGGGGTGAGTCCAAGAACTCAGCGGATACCAGATAGATAGGCATAATAAGTTATAACTAACAGAAATAATTATACGGTACAGTTTCCTGAACAAAAATAGGAAATGTAGACTGAAAAGGGCTAAAAAACTGTACTCACCTGAGCCTCCTATTCGAAACATACGGTCGTAAGACCAAATACCTCATGTCTCCTATATGCATGCCAATCATATGCAACCACCAAAATGAAGTAACCAATATGCAACAATCACAAGCAATAAATGCAATCATGCAAAAATAATGCAAAATGCAATCGTAGCATGTGATTCATACCACATGTGCTATGGCGACAAGAATAGTAGTAGGAGAATGGATCCCTGCTTCTCTACTATGTGAGACCCTTGAGATTATAAGTTAATCTCAATCTTACCCTAAGTGACTATTTAGCTGTCTACTTGAAGTTCTGATCAGTGTCTGCTACTTTAGCATGTTTCCTATTGGTTATGGATGATTCGGTCTATGGAGAATGACTAGGAAAGCAACTGATTAGAATAAATAGATTCTTGCTAAAAAGAAAGATTATGATTGATTTACATCTATGACATTTATTCACTGGTATCAGTTACATTTTTAGTTCAGTACATAAAATATAATTATGAATAATTTATTTGATTGGAGATGTTGAACCTGCTCTTAACATATAACCAATATGAGGGATTAGAGATGTTCATAATGATGTAAATAATTTAATCTGGGGTATAGATAAGTCATTTGTAGGACCGTTGGGCCGGCTAGAAGGGGGGGGGTTGAATAGCCCTGCAAAAATCAAAACGCAAACACCCTTCTCGAACTCTTAAACTAACACTTGTAAAATAAGAGAAATAAATAAAAGCAGAAAAGTAAAAGGCACACCGAGATTTACTTGGTTACAACCGGGAAGGTTGTTAATCCAAGAAAGCGTAGCACTAGTATCTCCTTCAGGCGGAGAAGCCTTTTACAGCAATGAAGCGCACAATAGAAGCTTAAAACAGAAAAGCGTACAAGTGTAAAAAGAATGCTTGAGTTCTTAGTTGATGGACAGCTTCTGGACCAAGGCTATATTTATAGTCTTGGTCGGGGCGCCTGGAAGGGTTCCGGCGCCTACAGGAGATAAACTTTATCCCCAGCGTCGAACGCAAGACGCCGGTCAAACTCACGCGTGTCCAGCGCCGGCCGCTCCGGTGCCCGAGCAGTTCGGGCGCCGGAGCAAAAAGTCAACTCGTTGACTTTTGCGTCCGGACCTCTGCCCGTTTTAGTCCCCTCGGTCGGGTCTTCCGCTCGGATCCGCTTACTTGGTGATCTCGCCATCAAAAGGGCTCACCCAACCCAACTTCCGGTCTTCTCAAGCGGGCTTCCCTCCGGCTTCTCCTCGGAATGCGCGTGTTTCCTTCTCGTCCGGCGGCGTATTCCAAGTCTTGTTATGACCTTCTCGCTAAATGCGTCTCTTGCTCCCCGAGCAATCTTCCGCTTGGCTTTCGTCCCTCGGAACCACCGCGCTTCCTTCTCATCCGGGTGTACTCTTCCATGGCACCTTGTTCATTAGTCCTTCTCGCTAGCTGCGTCTTCCGCTCGACTACCTGTGTTCCTAAGCTCCTGCACACTTAGACACAAGGTTAGAAACAACGCAGGACTTAACTTAACTTGTTGATCATACCAAAACAACCTTGGGGTTTCAACAATCTCCCCCTTTTTGGTGTGATCAACCCAAGTTAAGCTAGGGTCAAAACTAGACATAAAATTAAAACAAATTATTGCAATAATGTGCAACAAAATTAAATTTCAAAAATTTTTAATTTTCAATTTCTACCTCCCCCTAGACTTATACTAATTCTTCTCCCCCTTTGATCACAAAAAAATGGGGTTTAAAAAGAACTAAGGGTTAAAGACTTAGAGTAAAAAAAAATTTCTTAAAGACTTTAAGCAGAAATTTTCAATTTCAAAATGGTCTTTTAACTTAAACAAAATTGTCTTATGAAAAATTTTCTAAATTAACAAAAAATGAGAATTTTTCTAAGTAACTTAAGCAGAAAATTTTTCTAAGTGAAAATTTGACTTTGACAAAAAGTATTTTTCTAAGTATAAAAATATTTTGAAAAAATGTTTTTTTTTTTAACTTTGAAAGCATTAATTAATTCTAATTTTAATGCTTTGACAGAAAGTTAATTAAATATTTATTTCAATATTTTGGCTTCCAGGTCGTGGTGAGGCACTAGGCCTTCTTGGTTATTGGAACAACAACCACTTCCTTATACAAAACCTCATAGAGAAATTCATTGTTTAATTTTCTTACTGAAAAGTGCTAATTTTAATTTTAATGTTAAAACTTAGACTAAGCAAGATTTAGGAACCCAATAAAGGTTCCAGCCTACTGGATTGATTAAAAATTTCTTAGGGACATATTTTCTAGAGATATTCTTAATTTGTCCCGGGTGATATCTATAATACCAATTTAAATTTTTAAATTTTCTAGAATTAGATGAACATGCATGGTTTTTCAAATTATCTACTTGAATTTTCAAATCAATATTTTCAAGTTTCAATTTTTCATTTTCCAATTTTGATTTATCTAATTCTTCTAGAGGGCAGGATTTAACTAAGATTATTTTTAAATTTTTATTTTCTAATAGCAGTCTTTAGTTAATAACTTAACAAATTTATAAAGTTTATCGGGAGGAAGTGAACGTGCGACTTACCTTGTCGAGTTCGTTTTCCGTGTCTCCCCCGAACTACTGCTTTCTTCTGACGAAGCTCCCCCTTCATCGATGCTCATTTCGGAAGAGCTTGACTCGCAGTCGTCGTCTTGATGACTTGCCATTAGAGCAAGTCCGGAGAATGCCTCGACTTCCGACTCCGATGACGTATCATCCCACGTCGCCTTTAAGGCTTTTCGCTTTTGGATAGGCTTCTTACCCTTTTCCTTGTTCTTGTTCTTCAGCTTGGGGCAATTGTCCTTGACGTGCCCTTCTTCGTCGCAGTGGTAGCAGCGGATCGTCCTTTTCTTCTTCCCCTGTGGATGGTTAGTAGATCTGGATTTACAAAGCTTCTTGAATCTTCTTACCATCATTACCATTTCCTCGTCATTGAGAGAGGATTCTGACTCTGGTTCGTCTCTCGAAGCTTTGAGGGCGACGATATTCTTGGGCTCCTTCATTCCTGCACATCTTGACTCATGCACTTCAAAAGTAGAAAAAAATTCTTCTAACGAGATCTTTTCTAAATCTTTAGAAATATAAAAGGCATCTACTAGTGATGCCCATTTTGAATTTCTAGGAAATGAATTTAGTGCGTACCTTAGCGAATCTCGGTTACTTACCGTTTCTCCGAGATTCGATAGTCCGGTGATGATCTCTTTGATTCTCGAGTGCAAGTGCTTGTTGTCTCATCTTCCCAAGTTGCGGTGGTGGCTGATTCAAGCAGATCTCTTACGCGAGCTTGGCTGGAGTCCTTCAGTGCGGCTCGAGGAACTTTTCCCAAAGTTCCTTTGCGAGTGATATTGTCCGATTCTGTTGACTTCTTGAGGTGGAAGAACGCTTAGCAAATGGTATTCTGCTTTGCCATTCGCCATCAGCCTGCTCCTTTTTGTCCATTGACATTTTTCCTTACCTTACGGAGCTACAAAACCGGATTCCATTGTTAAAGTTAATTCAAAGTCTGTGGTAAAAAATACCTGCATCAGATTCTTCCACGTAGCGAAATCTCCTCCATATTTCGGCGGGTGGATGCTTGGTCCGGCCATTATCTTTACTTCGATTGGCGGTTAGTCCTCCTGAAGCGTCTTGGCTCTGATACCACTTGTAGGACTGTTGGGCCGGCTAGAAGGGGGGGGTTGAATAGCCCTGCAAAAATCAAAACGCAAACACCCTTCTCGAACTCTTAAACTAACACTTGTAAAATAAGAGAAATAAATAAAAGCAGAAAAGTAAAAGGCACACCGAGATTTACTTGGTTACAACCGGGAAGGTTGTTAATCCAAGAAAGCGTAGCACTAGTATCTCCTTCAGGCGGAGAAGCCTTTTACAGCAATGAAGCGCACAATAGAAGCTTAAAACAGAAAAGCGTACAAGTGTAAAAAGAATGCTTGAGTTCTCAGTTGATGGACAGCTTTTGGACTAAGGCTATATTTATAGTCTTGGTCGGGGCGCCTGGAAGGGTTCCGGGTGCCCTGGAGGGATAAAACTTTATCCCCCAACGTCCAGAACGCGAAAGACGCGTTCTGGTCAAACTTCACGTTCCGGGCACCCCGGACTGTTCCGGGCGCCTCGGGCTGCTTCGGGCGCCCCGGAGCAAAAAGTCAACTCTGGTTGACTTTTGCGTCCGGGACCTCTGCTCCGTTTTAGTCCTGCCTCGGTCCGGGTCTTCCGCTCCGGATCCGCTTACTTGGGTGATCTCTGCCATAGGGAGGGCTCACCGAACCCAACTTCCGGTCTTCTCAGCGGGCTTCCCTCCGGCTTTCGTCCTCGGAATTGGGGAGAAGGGTCCGTGGTACTCATCCATGACTCGAATCCCTCGGTCGTCGACCTTCTCGCTAGCTGCGTCTCTTGCTCCCCGAGCAATCTTCCGCTCCGGCTTTCGTCCCTCGGAACCACCGCGCGCTTCCTTCTCGTCCGCCGGTGTACTCTTCCGCAGCACCTCGTCCCTCGGACTGCCGTCCTTCTCGCTAGCTGCATCTTCCGCTCGACTACCTGTGTTCCTAAGCTCCTGCACACTTAGACACAAGGTTAGAAACAACGCAGGACCTAACTTAACTTGTTGATCACACCAAAACAATCTTGGGGTTCCAACATCATTTATGTCTCTGATTCATTCTATGGAGCAACTAAGTAAGGTGTGACAATCTTCTTAACAGTTGAATGCTCAGTGTGTATGCTGTCGCACGAACCATTTTCCCTAATGTATGGAATGGATGTTCTTATATGGTCTTTGTGACTAATTTTATGCTCTGGTCTTCGTGACTTGATCCTCATAAAGTCTACGTGACTTATTTGGTCTTTGTGACTAATTTTGCTTTGGTCTTTGTGACATGATCATCTTGTAGTCTATGTGACTGACATGGTCTATGTGACCATATAACCTTATGGATTAACTTAAACGAGTGGGAGATGTTGGACGTTGAGAGGAGATGAAGGGGCGTTGCTTCCCCTTCATCTTCCCCTTTATGCGAATGTCAAGGAGACGAAGGGGTGTCCTTTCCCCTTCATCTTCCTCTTTCATCTTATATAAGGCATCCAAGATAAGAGAACGAAGCAGAAGAAAGGGAAGGTGATCAAAGAGGGCAAGCAAAGGTGTGAGGTGATCGTGTGCGAGTGAAGAGAACGTCCTGGGCTCCGGGATTTGGTTCATGAAAAAGTTCGAGGAGGTTCCAAGCGGTGATCTTCTCGGTGACAGCAGCAGCGGCGTCTTCATAACATATTCTGCGATTTCTTCAGGAGATCAATGTAAGTCATTTATAGTTTAGATTTGGTTTTATTTCATGTTATCTGGCTCAACAGTTTAGCAGCTCGGCACCCCTTTGGAGAAGAGTTTACTAACCGGAGCTTGATGTGCGTAGATTATATACTCTTTTATGCATGTTTTTACGCACATTTACATACTTTGAGCATGCTTGATCTATGCATTTTTATACTTCCAGCTTTCCTTTTAGCATATTTACTCTTTTGGTTCGGAGATCTGCTTTTTGTGCATTTTCTGTACACAGGAGTCGATTTGGTGAAGAATCTACATCTTTGAGCATCCATTGGAGGAAACGAAGGGAGAAAGCACCGGGCCGTGTACCTCACACGGCCCTGCACTGGTATGGAGCTCGGGCCGTGTGGAGTTTGGCACCAACAGAAGAGGAAGATGACATGGCCGTGTGAACCTTGCACCGTAGTGTCAGGTGAAGCCAACCAGGCGAAGCCTTACAGGGGCCGTGTGGATCTACACGGTAGTGTGAGATTTCCCGAGACCAAGCGGTGCGGCCGTGTGCACCACACGGCCATGTAGCGTTCCAGAGACTAAGCGGTGTGCGTGTGCACCACTGCAGTGTAGCATTTGAGAGAGCGAAGGGTTCGGCGTGTGGGGTCTAGCTGCGGCTGGCGGAGAGGAGGCTGGACATGGCCGTGTGAATCTCACATGGCCGTGTCACGTGGCCGTGTGGCGCCCGATTCCCTCCTCTATTTAAACCCTTCTTCATGAATTGAAAGGGGATCTCTCCCCCTTTGGGAGAAAGCAAGATTTGGTGGTTTCCTCCCATTCTTGGGAGGATTTCTGGGCGATTCAAGGGGAGATCTCGACGATTCCGGCTCCGGAGCGAGGATTGGATCCGAAGACAAGACTTCTTCATAGATAAGTTTTCTCTTTTCCCCTCTTCTTGTTTTCTTGGATTGGGGATTCAAGGAATGCTTGTAATCTCTATTTCTTCGGGTTTTCTTCCTCGATTCATGGAGTAGATCTTGTATTCTAGGATTAAGGGAGTATTTGTATGATGGATTGATGTAATCTCTTATGGATTTGCCATTTTCTTGTTTCAATGACATTATCTTGCTTGTATCAATTAGATCTTGAATGATTGATGGTGATTTGTGCTTAATTCTCATTCTTGATTGATTGTTTGGATTTCTTATGGACTTTGTAAAGATAAACTCTCACTCGATCATCCGAGGGATCCACGTGACAGGTGCAAGCCCGTGTAAGGACGTTTGAGAGATAATCTTGAAGAGGAAATAGGGATATTCAAGAGAGTAGGATGGATTTTATGATTAGCTTCTTGTATCTTGATAGATTAATGAGTCGTGGGCTTCTACGTTGATATCCGAGGAAGGCATAGTAATAGGTGCACTTCTGTGTAAGGACAACATAGGTTTATGTCTAATTAATCCTATTTAGATACATTTCTCAGTCCTTAGCCGGTTGTCTATTGCAAGAGGGAACCGGCAACTTTCTACATGTTTGGCAATTGAGGGATAAGAATTGGTGAACCATTTACATTCAAGAAATCTTACAAAGAAACCGAAACTCCTAGAATCTCCCTTTATCATAACCCAAAACACTAGACTCTTGTTTGTTGATCTTTAAGACTAGATTTGTTTACCTTTACTTTGCTTTTGAAATGATTGGATAGTTGTTTAGCTAATTCGCATTGAGGCATTTCTAGTGCTTATTCCAGTCCCTGTGGATACGATAATCTTTTATATTACTTGCGACATTTCTTATTTGGTCTTTGTGACTAATTTTGCTTTGGTCTTTGTGACATGATCATCTTGTAGTCTATGTGACTGACATGGTCTATGTGACCATATAACCTTATGGATTAACTTAAACGAGTGGGAGATGTTGGACGTTGAGAGGAGATGAAGGGGCGTTGCTTCCCCTTCATCTTCCCCTTTATGCGAACGTCAAGGAGACGAAGGGGTGTCCTTTCCCCTTCATCTTCCTCTTTCATCTTATATAAGGCATCCAAGATAAGAGAACGAAGCAGAAGAAAGGGAAGGTGATCAAAGAGGGCAAGCAAAGGTGTGAGGTGATCGTGTGAGAGTGAAGAGAACGTCCTGGGCTCCGGGATTTGGTTCATGAAAAAGTTCGAGGAGGTTCCAAGCGGTGATCTTCTCGGTGACAGCAGCAGCGGCGTCTTCATAACATATTCTGCGATTTCTTCAGGAGATCAATGTAAGTCATTTATAGTTTAGATCTGGTTTTATTTCATGCTATCTGGCTCAACAGTTTAGCAGCTCGGCACCCCTTTGGAGAAGAGTTTACTAACCGGAGCTACAACGAAGTTACTGTCGGGAACAAAAACGGAGTTGCTGCTGGAAACCATAAACACCACCAGCGCAAAGAATCTACAATTAGAGACCACCATCCTTAGTTAGCATAACCTTCCACCCAACACAAGTGCTGCTCACAGGACAAGAAATAGAGCACAAACTCGAGAACCAAACCCTAAGCCCTTACCTTCAATCACATCGCCGGATTACTGTTGCTCGCTATCACCTTCTCTAGCTCTCGGCTTCCGGCGATCTAGGGCTCAGTGTCAACAGGGGCGGTGGTGCACAGGGCAGAGGAATGGTTGCTTCCAGCGATGCTCTTTGTGGTGATCGGGTGGTAGCCGCGGAGCTAGGTTAGCGCTAGGGCAAAAGGGAAGGTGGAGACTCGGTGTCGGCGATCAAGCTCACAGATGTCGGCGTCGGAGCTCTATGGTCAGTAGTGCTGAAGAGGAGCAGCACCAGGAAACTAGGGAAAGGGACCAGCCGACGTTTGGCGCCGGTGATGAGTCGGGGAGAAGGGCCTCGACTGGATTGTGAAGGAGGAGGTGGAGGAGAGAAGCTTCGGCCGGCGATGATGATGAGCAGAGGAAGGAAGAGAAGATCGGGCGGCGTGAAGTGGTTAGGGCACATAAGAGGGATGGATTGTTTTTAATTTGATTTAAGGTTACATTGATTATGTATAGATTTTAATCTAATTGATTAGTAGAACGATTAGGGTTTAATGAAGTTAACCCTAGTTGATCAATGGATTAGATTTTAGCCGGGGATTTGTTTTAGCTAATTAATTTATGTAATTAGCTAAATCTGTATATCATGCGTTACAGGACTTTGATTCGAGACGGGTGTCTCGACGGAGGATTTCTAGATACGATTTTCTAATGAAGTGCGTACTTGTGACTTATCTCTTGATATAGTCATTTTAGATATGCATAATAATTTATCGCTAGTAGTAATGATTATGTTTGCATCTGCCATGGTATGTCACTGTTAGATACCTGTTGCTTTCTTTTATTGTTGTCTGATATGCATTCATGTTTATATACTCTAGATTATTGTCATGTGTATTTTGTCCTAGAGGTAGTGACATACTATGCTTTACTGTGGTTAAGACTAGTTTTCTAGATTTTATTATCTGGCATATGTACTTAGATTTGTGATACCTAGGTCATGGTATGATTTATTTTCCTGTTTGGTACATACTATGTGGAGGTTATTATGGTTAGGATTTATATACTTAGTGTCATGCACCATCTTGCATGATTGCATGTTATGTGATTATCGGCTTCATTATTGTTGAGCACATCGCTAGTTACATGATCTACACACACAACCACTCATGGGTTAGTGGTACATCAGGCAGGGTGTGTGCAGTTGCTCTGTCAGTGCTCCGCTGGTCCACTCATGGGTAGCGTGATGCAGCGTGGTAGTACGTCAGGGATCCCTCCTCTGGACTGTCTCAGGGAGATGAGAGCATTGCGCTCCCCCACTCTGTTTGGGGTAGGAGTATAGGTGTACTCCGACAACATCTTATCCACTTGGTCACTCAAGAGCAATGATGGCAAAGTGCACAGTTGTCATAGCCCTACCCACTCGGTCTCACCATCGCGTGTGAGATGGTTGACTGGTGATAGGGGTAACACATGTCATTTTGCATCATTTTTGCATGATTTCATTTATTGCTTGTGATTACTGCATATTGGTTGCTGCATTTTGGTGGTTGCATATGATTGACATGCATACAGGAGACATGCGGTATTTGGTCTAATGACTGTATGTTTCGGATAAGAGTCCCAGGTGAGTACGATTTCTTCAGCCCTTTTCGATCTACATTTCCTACTTTGGTTCAGGAAACTGTACCGCATGATTATTTCTGTTAGTTATAACTTATTATGCCTATCTATCTGGTATCCGCTGAGTTCTTGGACTCACCCTCGTTGATATTTCTTTTCAGATACCAGGTAGAGGTATGTGGAGTCGCTTGGAGTATCCTATTTGCCGGTTCCCATGTCATATCAGAAGACTATTTCTGGTTTTGTTTATGTCTTAATCTGGTTTATGTATTTGGTGGATTTATCATTGTCCGGTTTTGTTTTCTGGAGTGTAGTTATGTGGTATTTAGTATTGTTTGTTGTGTTGTTTAAGCCTAGCCGGCTAGCAGTCTTGTTTTTAGTTTGTATTGGTTTTTATCATTTTCTGTTGTGTTTTTGGTTTTAGTACAGCCGAGTGGGCTGTTAAATGTATATATAACTGCGTGGTTGTTGTTTATTTTATTCCAACCGAGTGGGCTGATGATATAAACCACGTGGTTGTGTATATATTCCAACCATATGTGACTGATGTATTTTTGTATGTAGAAATGCCTCAGATTGTCACCCGTTCAGGGGAGATGCTGCCGAAATTTCTTTTGGCAGGGACTACCTGGGGCGTAACAGGACAGCTTATGTAGCTGTGAATAGAGACATACCCATAAGTTAAGGTCGCCTTGATAATTGTGTCAAGATGAGATCATTTATGTAATGATTGGAGTAAATGCACCCACCATTTGCTGAATCTACTTAAGGCCAGATTAGAATTCATATGTTGAATTCAGGATTAGACATTAGGTATGTCTAGATCGAAATCTGTACGATGTTAAATTTTGGAAAAAATATGCGCTCTTTTTAGTAAAGAGAATAACATTGTAACATGTGATTCATACCACATGTGCTATGGCGGCAAGAAGGGTAGTAGGAGAATGGATCCCTGCTTCTCTACTATGTGAGACCCTTGAGATTATAAGTTAATCTCAATCTTACCTTAAGTGACTATTTAACTGTCTACTTGAAGTTCTGATCAGTGTCTGCTACTTTAGCATGTTTTCTATTGGATATGGATGATTTGGTCTATGGAGAATAACTAGGAAAGCAACTGATTAGAATGAATAGATTCTTGCTAAATGGAAGATTAAGATTGATTTACATCTGTGATATTTATTCATTGGTACTAGTTACATTTTAGTTCAGTACATAAAATATAATTATGAATAATTTATTTGATTGGAGATGTTGAACATGCTCTTGACATATAGTCAATATGAGGGATTAGAGATATTCAAAATGATATAAATAATTTAATCTGGGGTAAAGATAAGTCATTTATGTCTCTAATTCGTTCTATGGAGCAGCTAAGTAAGGTGTGACAATCTTCTTAACAGTTGAATGCTCAGTGTGTTTGCTGTCGCACGAACCATTTTTCCTAATGTATGGAATGGATGTTCTTATATGGTCTTTGTGACTAATTTTATGATCTGGTCTTCGTAACTTGATCCTCATAAAGTTTACGTGACTTATTTGGTCTTTGTCACTAATTTTGCTCTGGTCTTCGTGACATGATCATCTTGTAGTCTATGTGACTGACATGGTCTATGTGACCATATAACCTTATGGATTAACTTAGACGAGTGGGAGATGTTGGACGTTGAGAGGAGATGAAGGGGCGTTGCTTCCCCTTCATCTTCCCCTTTGTGCAAACATCAAGGAGACGAAGGGGCGTCCTTTCCCCTTCGTCTTCCTCTTTCATCTTATATAAGGCATCCAAGATAGGAGAACGAAGCAGATGAAAGGGAAGGTGATCAGAGAGGGCAAGCAAAGGTGTGAGGTGATCGTGTGCGAGCAAAGAGAACGTCCTGGGCTCCGGGATTTGGTTCGTGAAAAAGTTTGAGGAGGTTCCAAGCAGCGATCTTCTCGATGACAGCAACAACAACGTCTTCACAATATATTCTTCGATTTCTTCGGGAGATCAATGTAAGTCATTTACAGTTTAGATCTGGTTTTATTTCATACTATCTGGCTCAACAGTTTAGCAGCTCGGAGACCAACTAATAGTTCCTCATATTCCGACTCATTATTGAGGCTTTAAAGTTTAACTATATGACTATCTGCAGCATCTATTCTTGGGTTGAGATCAATAGTACTCCACACCATTGCCTTCCTTCGTAGCTGACCCGTTTATAAAGATCCTTCTGTTGGAACCCCAAGGTGTTTTGATGTGATCAAACAAGCTAAGTTAGGTCCTGCGTTTGTTTAACCCTTGTGTCTAAGTGTGCAGGAGCTTAGGAACATAGGAAGTCGAGCGAAAGACGCGGCTAGCGAGAAGGACGACACGGGGAGAGAGCCGACGGGCTCGGTGCGTCTGAGGGATGAGGTGACCGCAGAAGAGTACACCGGTGCACGAGAAGAACGTGCACGGCGTTCGAGGGACGAGAAACCGGGAAGGAAGGCTGCTCGAGGAGAAGACCGGAACTTGGGTTCGGGTGAGCCCTATTCCAGATGGCCGAGATCACCCAAGCTAGCGGAGCCGGAGCGAACAAGACCCGGACCGAGACGAGCTAAACCGGAGATGAAAAAGTCAACGCTGTTGACTTTTGGCTCCGGGGCGCCCGGACCTGGATTTTGACCAGGATCGCGTCAAACGTGATCTGATCGTTGGGGATAGAATTTTATCCCCCCAGGGCGCCCGGAATTCCTTTCAGGCGCTCGGACCAGTACTATAAATAGAGTACTGGTCTGCACATTCAGAACAACTCACTTGTAATCAATTCTTTTTGTGCTTTCAGTTGTGTTCTTTTCATTTGTGCTGTCAACGTTGTAAAGAGGCTTCTCCGCCCAGAGGAGATCATAGTGCGCTTACTTTCCTTGGATTAGCAATCCTCTGATTACAAACCAAGTAAATCTCTGGTGTATGATTTCTTTACTTAGTCTCTACTTTTTATTACAAGTGTTTATGATATAGTTGAAATCCGAGAAAGGTTCGAGTTTTATTTTGTAGGGCAATTCACCCCTCCCCTCTCGCCGGCCTCCAAAGAGACCAACAAGTGGTATCAGAGCAAGGCGCTTCAGGAGGACTAACCGCCGATCGAAGCAACAAGATGGCCGGACCAAGCATCGTCCCACCAAAATTCGAGGGGAACTTCGCAGACTGGAAGCGTCGTATGGAGGTATTCCTAAGAACTGATTTCGAAATTCGGTTTATAATGAAGTATGGTTTTTTAGCTCCGACGAATCAAGATGGAAAAGAAAAAGAAGAGAGCAATTGGACAAAAAAGGAGCAGAGTGAATCTGTAGCAAATAGCCATGCGGAATATCACCTGCTGAGTGTGTTACCACCTCAAGAGGTCAACCGCATCGGAAGCTATTCATCTGCTAAAGCACTCTGGGAGAAATTCCTGGAACTCCATGAAGGCACGTCTAAAGCGAAGCTCGCAAGAAGAGACATCCTCTGGAACAAGTTGATGAACATTCATCTGGAAAAAGGTGAGAAGGTAGCCAATCTACACACAAAGGTAAAAGAACTGATTACTGATCGCGAGAACCTCGGAGAAACAGTAACAAATCGGGACAGCATATGCTACGCACTCAACGCATTTCCTAGAACTCTGGAGTGGACATCAATCGTCGACGCCTACTATATTTCAAAAGACCTGGAGGTAAGTACTTTAGAAGAGTTGTTTTCTACTATTGAGTTACATGAAACCAGGTGTACAGCTACAACAAAAGACTCAAGTCAGATAATGGCGCTGAACGCAACCAAGAAGGATGAACCTGAGTCAGACTCCGAAGAAGACCAAGAAGCATATATGGTAGGAAATTTTAAAAAGTTTTTTAGAGCTAATAAAATTAAAGAAATGCAGAATAAAAAGAATCCAAGAAATAGAAGAAAAGTGCACTGCTACCAGTGTCAAAAGGAAGGACACTTAAGAGAGGATTGCCCAGAATTAAAGAAGGACAAAATGAAGACACCCAAGAAACACAAGAACCTAAAAGCCACTTGGGACGACACTTCCTCATCTGAGTCCGAGATTCAAGAATATGCGGGGATTGCACTGATGGCAAGCTACGAAGGACAAAGTACATCAGAACCCAGCATCGATGAAGGGGGAGTGACCTCAGATGGAAGTAGCGAAGCAGGGGGAGATTCAGGCTTTAAGTCTGATATGGTAAGTGAGGTATGCCTCTTACCCCCTGATGAACTTTACTTTGGTATTAAGGCAATGGCTAAATCCATGTATAAATTAGAAAATAAAAATACCAAATTAGAAAATGAAATCTAGAAATAAAAAGAATTTTGGCAAAATCATGTCTTATAGAGGATTTTGAAAATTTGAAAATGAAAAACTAAAAGAAGAAATAAAAATATTGAAAAAATCTAATGGTTCAAATATTTCGACTTTTAGAAATTATAGACGTTTAAATTGGTATTATAGATTTCATCAAAGTCAAATTAGAAATATATCAAAAATCCATGTACCTAGGAAATACTTGGTTAATCCTGTAGGTAGGAACCTCTATTGGGTTCCGAAAACATGTTTAATTTAAAATTAAAATTAGACTTAGCATTTTCAACAAGGAAATTAAACAACTAATTTCTTTATGAGGCTTTGTCTAAGGAAGTGGTTGTTGCTCCAATAACCAAGAAGGTCTAGTGCCTCGCCACGACCTGGAAGCCAAGTATCGAAATGAAAAGTTTAATTGACTAACTAAAAGAGCATTAATTTAAATTACTTAATGCTTTAAAAGAGTTATTCAATTTGTGTTAGAAAATATTTAAAAAATTTTAACTTGACTTAGAAATTTTTTTAGAAATTTTTTAGAATTTTTTTTTATATGAAAGTTATCTTAGAATTTTTTTTATGATAATATTGCCTTATAATTTTTCTTAAAATTGACTTAGAATTGTTTCTTATGAATATTAACTTAGAATTTTTTTAGAAATTTTTTTTTTGGGGAATGTTGAGATAAGTTTCAAACTTAAAATTTTTTTTGTGACTGTTTTTATCTGAAAAATATTTTACTTAAATTTATTTTCGAAAGAAAAATTCTGAAGAGTGTCTTTACTTAGACATTTTTAAATATTTTACACTCAAAATTTTTTGTTTGAATTTACCTTAGACTTGTTTATAATCCCAATTTTTATGTGATCAAAGGGGAAGAAGTATGTTAAGTCTAGGGGGAGGTAATATAATTTTTCATTTGAAAAATATTTGGACTTATTTGAATATAAATTGTTTTTATTGCATATGTTTACCCTAACTTAACTTGGGTTGCTCACATCAAAAAGGGGGAGATTGTTGGAACCCCAAGGTGTTTTGATGTGATCAAACAAGCTAAGTTAGGTCCTGCGTTTGTTTAACCCTTGTGTCTAAGTGTGCAGAAGCTTAGGAACACAGGAAGTCGAGCGGAAGACGCGGCTAGCGAGAAGGACGGCACGGGGAGAGAGCCGACGGGCTCGGTGCGTCCGAGGGACGAGGTGACCGCGGAAGAGTACACCAGTGGACAAGAAGAACGTGCGCGACGTTCGAGGGACGAGAAACCGGGAAGGAAGACTGCTCGAGTTGAAGGCCGGAACTTGGGTTTGGGTGAGCCCTATTCCGGATGGCCGAGATCACCCAAGCTAGCGGAGCTGGAGCGAACAAGACCCGGACCGAGACGAGCTGAACCGGAGACGAAAAAGTCAACGCTGTTGACTTTTGGCTCCGGGGCGCCCGGAGCCCTCCGGGGCGCCCGGAACCCCTCCGGGCGCCCGGACCTGGATTTTAACTAGGATCGCGTCAAACGTGATCTGATCGTTGGGGATAGAATTTTATCCCCCCCAGGGCATCCGGAACTCCTTTCAGGCGCCCGGACTAGTACTATAAATAGAGTACTGGTCTGCACATTCAGAACAACTCACTTGTAATCAATTCTTTCTGTGCTTTCAGTTATGTTCTTTTCATTTGTGCTGTCAACGTTGTAAAGAAGCTTCTCCGCCTAGAGGAGATCATAGTGCGCTTACTTTCCTTGGATCAGCAATCCTCTGATTGTAAACCAAGTAAATCTCTGGTGTATGATTTCTTTACTTAGTCTCTACTTTTTATTACAAGTGTTTATGATATAGTTGAAATCCGAAAAAGGTTCGAGTTTTATTTTATAGGGCAATTCACCCCTCCTCTCTTGCCGGCCTCCAAAGGGACCAACACCTTCAAG
Source organism: Zingiber officinale (assembly GCF_018446385.1). Classification (NCBI taxonomy): domain Eukaryota; kingdom Viridiplantae; phylum Streptophyta; class Magnoliopsida; order Zingiberales; family Zingiberaceae; genus Zingiber; species Zingiber officinale. The sequence continues at coordinate 88,002,518 of NC_055992.1, forward strand.
TCTGCTTCAACTCTAAGCTTGGAGTCTCGATCAAGAAGTCAACTAATGATTGCTCCTTGTTGGTCGTTTGAGGCTGGTACTGGATGTCGTACTCGCTGAGTTATATTATCCTTTGATGAGCCATCCCGAGGCCTCAATGTTAATCAATATTCAACCTAAGACGTTGTCGGTAAGCACGACTATGGGATGTGATAAGAAATATGACCCCAGTTTCAAGTCGTTGTAACAACTAACTTTTCAATAATAGAATATCTAGTTTCCACATCCTTCAAAAGATGAGTTGGATGATGAGTGCTACCCTTCTGTCAAATTAAAACTGAGTTGATTTCTCTTTCAACTGCGACCAAATATAGCCAGAGCCTCTCTTGTGAATGTCTTAGAGAGTAGGGGGAAATTGGTCAAGTATACCTTGAGTTTAGTGAAATCTTATTCACACTTATCATCTCACTTAAATTGAGCTGATTTCCAGAGAACGTTGAAGAAAGACAAGCTCTTGTCAGTTGATCTAGATATGAATTGAGAGAGTATTGTGACATGCTCGACTAGTCTATGCATCTCCTTGAGATTTTGTGAAGAAGACATATTTTGCAATGACTGAACTATCTTTGTGTTGACTTTTATTCCTCGCTTGGTTACAATGTTATCATGAAAATGACCACTTCTAATTTTGAACAAGTATTTGTTAGGATTCAGTTTAAGGCCATACTACATGATGTGTCATAGATTTTCTCGATATCACCAATTAGGCTTTTGGCCCGAGTACTCTTTATCAAGATTCCACTCAATTTCCCTCTAAAAAATTTTCAATGTTTTACAATATTTTTTTACTAAATCATAAGAAAAAATGAATAATATCTATGCAACTAAAAACAAGGAGGTAGAAATTTAATCTTCATAAATGATGAATATTTATTTATTTATTTATATTAATAAGTACAAAATTTGTTGTAGGAATGTTTTGCTTTCAAGAAAGAAAAAAAATGTGAGATTATACTTTTTTTTAAATCATTTCCTATTATAAGAGATCAAAACCAATTTGAAGTAGTCCAAGTTTATGATTACCCTCTTCTCCATCCCTGTGTGATTTGATGCCCCGTTTGCTTGTCTAATTAGGGGCACTCCTAGTAAAGAGGTTTCTCAACCTTTACATGTTTGGCAATCCTTAATTTTGTTAAGCAGACTTTATTTAATTTTAATGTTTGATTTGGAGGGGAGATACATAATGTATCCTAAAAAACTCGTTCGGATAAAACCTCTCCAATGCAAGTTCGTATGAATTGGGGGCGTAATTCGGATTCATAACTATTTGGGTTTGTCATCGATTATAACTAATACAATAAATTAATTAATTTAAAAATATAAATAAAATAAAAGAGCATTTATTTTTATTCAAATTGAACTTTTTTATTTATTATTAAAATAACATTCTATCTCACTTAATACATTTTTATTTTCAAGATACTCTTAGTTTTTGAAGTTGTTAGATTATACAACCATAATATAAAATTTTAATTTTAATCCACACTAATAATATTATACTATAGTAGTAACTAATATTCTTGGTTAAAATAATTTTATAGAAAATTAATTTAAGTTTTGATGAATATTTCTATAGCACTTTCTCACTGTTATAAACTTCTTGTTGTATTATTAGTGTCATAAAAAAAACTCCAACAAAAAGTGATGTAACATTTTGTAAGGTTAATTATGGTACTCTAGTTGTCTCTAAACACAACAATTAGATTTTATATAGGAACCATCTTTATAGCCTTCATTGTCATCCATATTATCAAACAACAATTGCAGAAACTTTATACTCTATAATATCCCTTCTACTTATCTTTTGAAATATAAAGAATATTGGGATGGTTTTGTTTTTTATTTTCTGAAAAAAACATGTGTTTTCTTTTTTTTTCTTAAAAAAATGACTTTTAGATATTTTTTATTTTTTCATAAAATGATATCTCTTTTTCTAAAAAATAATTATAGAAATTTTCAACCAAATAATATTTTCCATTTCCTCAAAAAAAAAAAAATTTAAAAAAAATAGTCAACCAAATGATGTTTTTCATTTTCTTCATCTCTCTTCTAATTGTATCCTCCTTCTACGAAATTGTTTTTTTTTGAAATATGTGAATGTTTTTGTTTTAAAAAGAAAAAAAAAACAGAAAAAAGAGATTATGCCATATAAATTATCTCTTATTATAATATTTGGTTAAGTACTTATCCATATTTCTTTATTATGTTAATGTTATAAACAAATGTTGATAGAAATTAATTAGCTAAGTATTAAGAGAAAGCTATATATGAATAATAGGAATAAAAAAATATCCATTATAAGGATGATTATTCGATTAATTCGGTTAATTTAATATTAATTTTGTATAAATTTTTTTATTGTTATTTTAAATAAATTTAATTAATTCGGTATTAACTGAAATAATCGATTCGATTAATTTAGTTTTAGTAAAATTTTGGTTTGATTCGGTTAGTCAATACTAAATCGATTTTTGGTTAATTCGGTTGATTTGTAGACCGAATTAACCGAATGCACACCCCTACGGTAAGATGTTTTTTCCTCCTCCTAAAAAATCAATGAAATTGTAAAAAACATGAATAAATAAGTTTGAGCAATCCACAACAAGCTAAGTAAGCTAAATCACCTTTATAACATTTCAAACGAATTAAGTACAACAAGATTAATTAACAGAAACTACAAACACTAGTTTTGTGCTAACAAGAAATTAATCACACTCATCATTATCCCAAACTAAAGCTGAAATTAATGAAAGTTCATTATCCTAAAATGAAATTAAAACAGAGAGGAGAGGACGGAATTGATCGGCGGCATGCTCTGTCGTCGCTTTTCTTGAGCCCTAGCCGTCTCTTATGGAGGCAAAGCGAGAGAATGAAGACAATGACATAGGATTTAGAGAATCGATCAAAAATGACGAAATTGAGTGGCGGAATTTAGAGAAGCAGAGTGTGGAGCAAGCAGAGTGACGGTGCTCTTCTTGAACTCTCGATCACGGTTAGTTTCTTATGAAGGAGAAGCGAGAGAATTTCGAATGAAGAGCGAGTGTGGCGAAAGCAGAGTGACCGCGCTATTTATAGAATAGCAAAACTAAAACGGAATTGGATTCAATCAACGAGCGAATCAAATGATTTCTCAAGCATTTCCTTTCAATTTCAGTCCTACTAACAAGGATTCAGTACTAAGTGTAATAAATTTTGAGGCCAAAACATTAGAAATTAAACTTAAAGAATAAATCTATGGTTTAAAATACAATTTAGTCTTAGATGTTTTAATTACATCTGAGATATATTCTTTCAATTATATCTTCTTCATATGAAATTAACTGTTAAAATTATTAAAAAAAAATAAATTTATATAAAATTAGTTAAAGATTTCTAATCTAATTTCTTACATTATATAATTATGATTTTTTTTCTAAACTAATTTTATAAATTAAAAATTAGGTGAAAGCAAGTTAATTAAAAAACAATGAATCTAACAACAACAACAACAACAACAACAATAATAATAATAATAATAATAATAATAATAATAATTAGGTTAAAATGCAATCTAATTTTTACTGGAGTTTAATCTCGTAATTTAAGATCATCATATGTTTGGGTTTTCTTTTTTTTTTTTTAATTTTTATTTTTATCTTGGATCAAGGCAAACTCTTTGCATTGGTGGCCAGAAACAAACAAAGAACTCCCGGAGCTACAGGATCGAATCTTAGTTACGACGTACGATAAAAAATTTTCTTTAATGAAACGATAACTCTAAGAGTGCTAATCGCTTAAATAGGCTTTTGCGAGTGTTTCCCATGAGGTAGCTAGAGAAGCAGAATGCGGAGCAAGCAGAGTGTTGGCGCTTTTCTTGAACCCTCGATCCCTGTTAGTTTCTTATGGAGGAGAAGTGAGAGAAATTTGTATGAAGAGCAAGTGTCGCGAAAGCAGAGTGGTCGCGCTATTTATAGAATAACGAAACCAAAACGGAATTGGATTCAATAAATGAGCCAATCAAATGATTTCTCAAGCATTTCCTTTCAATTTCAGTCTTACTAACTAGGATTCAGTCCTAACGGTAATAAATTTTGAGACCAAAATAGTAGAAATTAAACTTAAAGAATAAATCTATGGTTTAAAATACAATTTAGTCTTAGATGTTTTAATTGATCTGAGATATATTCTTTCAATTATATCTTCTTCATATGAAATTAACTGTTAAAATTATTAAAAAAACAAAATAAATTTATATAAAATTAGTTAAAGATTTCTAATCTAATTTCTTACATTATATAATTATGATTTTTTTCTAAACTATTTTTATAAATTAAAAATCCGGTGACAGCAAGTTAATTAAAAAACAATTAATCTAATAATAATAATAATAATAATAATAGGTTAAAATTCAATCTAATTTCTACTGGATTTTAATATCGTATTTAAGAACATCATATGTTTGGGTTTTATTTTTATTTTTATTTAGGATCAAGGCAAACTCTTTGCATTGGTGGCTAGAAACAAACAAAAAACTCCCGGAGCTATAGGATCGAATTTCAATTACGGCGTACAATAGAAAACTTTCTTTAATGAGACGATAACTCTTGGACCACTTGAATAGGCTTCTGTGAGGGTTTCCCACGAGGTAGCTAGAGAAGCAAAGTGCGGAGCTAAGTAGAGTGGCGACGCTCTTCTTGAACCCTCGATCGCCGTTAGTTTCTTACGGAGGAGAAGCGAGAGAATTTCGAATGAAGAGTGAATGTGGCAAAAGCAGAATGGACGCGCTATTTATAGAATAGCGAAACCAAAACGAAATCAGATTCAATCAACGAGCCAATCAAATGATTTCTCGAACATTTTCTTTCAATTTCAGTCCTAACTAGATTTCAATCGGTAATAAATTTTGAGGCAGTAGAAATTAAACTTAAAGAATAAATCTATGGTTTAAAATACAATTTAGTCTTAGATGTTTTAATTGGCATAGATATATTTTTTCAATTATATCTTCTTCATATGAAATTAATTTTTAAAATTATTTAAAAAACAAAATCAATTTATATAAAATTAGTTAAAGATTTCTAATCTATTAAAGAATAGATCTATGGTTTAAAATACAATACTACAAAAAATGCTACAAATAACAACGGGATCCCCGACTGAATTATATTCAGTCGGTAATTATCGATTGAATAAAATTCAGTGGGTAATTACCGATGGAAAATCCAATTCTGTCGGTAAATACCGACAGATTTAAAATTTTAATCGGACAATACCGACTGAAACAAATTTAGTCAGCAATTCGACCCTTTGTGCCAACGAGTTTAGAAGGTTAGGGTTAACGGGTTTAGGATATTACTGACAGAATCAATATTCCATCGATAAATGTTCTTTGGTTAATGGGTTTTGGAATTAACGGGTTTGAACTAAATAGTTTACCGACGAAATTAAAATTTCTATCAATAATTACCCACGGAATAGTAATTCCCTTGAACATTTTTCCCTTCAATTTCAGTCCTAATGGTAATAAATTTAGAGGCCAAAACAGTTCAAATTAAACTTAAAAGAATAAATCTATGGTTTAAAATACAATTTAATCTTAGATGTTTTAATTGTCATTTGAGATATATTCTTTCAATTATATCTTCTTCATATGAAATTAACTTTTAAAATTATTAAAAAAACAAAATCAATTTATATAAAATTAGTTAAAGATTTCTAATCTATTAAAGAATAAATCTATGGTTTAAAATACATTTTAGTATGTTTTAATTGGCATTTGAGATATATCTTCTTTCAATTATATCTTCTTAATATGAAATTAACTTTTAAAATTATTAAAAAAACGTAATCAATTTATATAAAATTATTTAAAGATTTCTAATCTAATTTCTTACCTTATATATTTATGATTTTTTTAAACTAATTTTATAAATTAAAAATCAGGTGACAGAAAGTTAATTTGTAAACAATTAGTCTAATTAATAAAATAGTACTAAACAAACAGTTAAAATTCAATCTAATATCTGACGACCTTACTGCAACTTTTGTTTCTAAAAAGTATCAAAGAACTTCCGGAGTTACGGTTCAAGGGTCAGGTTTTTTAAGTTGTTAATATGATATTTAATGATTGAATCCTAAATTTTCTTTTAATGGGACGATAATTATTGTACAATAGAAATGATTATTCTAAAGTTATTTATCTACTTGTTTATTTATGATCCAATTGAGATTTGAGGAGGATAGACCAACTCTTTAGTGTTGAAGCAAAGACCTCCAAAAAGTTGGATATGAGTTTGCTCAATTTTTATCGGGTAGGCTCTTATCAAGTCGATTCCGGATGAGCCATATCATATTAGGTCAACTCCGGTTGGATCAGCCTCTATCAAGTAGTTTTCTACTTGGTCGAGCAACATAAGGACTTCATCTGCATGCTGAGAAAATGTAATGCACCATTGAGTTACTTAAGCGACGGTGAATACATTAGGAAAATTGAGAATACCGAAAAGAATTAGAATGGAGATTAAGATGGACCTGAATGAAATATCTCCGATGCTCAAGTCAAGCCTTGATTAAAAAGAAGAAAATAAAAGAGAAATACGTTTGTCTATATAATTTATAGTTACTATAATATGAACGCTTCATCTCTTATCACTAGAAAAAAGGTCATTTGTGATGAATTTTATGATGATTTTCTTTTTAAAAAAATCATCACAAAAACAAATTGTAATGAAAATTTTTTCATTGCGAATAAGTTGTTGCCAAATTATGTGAGAAAAAATGTAAATTCCTTGCCAATTTTGTAACAAGTTTTTTTTTCATCGCGAAATTTGTTACAATTTTATGACGGAAACAAAATTCGTCGCACATTAATCCAAATACAAATCTACAATGAAAACCTATTTTTGTTGCAAATTTACGACAAAAATTGATTCGTTGCAAATTTGTTGCAAAAAATGGATTCATCGCTAAAATTGAAACGAGAATGGTTTTATCACAAATCTGCAATGAAAACGGCTTCATCACAAATTTGCAATACACAGTGATTTACAATAATTTTGCGACAAAATTTTTTATCGCAAAACGTTAATTTTTTACCCAGTATCTGTTGATATTTGCATTTTATCATGTATACAAATATCATATTCCAAACCTATTTATAACATACACAATTCAACATTCAACACATCATATTCTGTTAGGACTTGTGTGGCTGGCAAGAGGTGAAGGGCGAATTGTCTGTAAATTACAAATGAACCTTTCTCGATCTTTTAAACAAGATTAGCAGCACAATTAACTTAAAGCAGTTTAACAACTAATAAAATAAAGAGACACAAAAAGTTACTTAGTTACAACCTAAGTGGTTGTTAATCCAAGGCAAAAGAAAAGTACTAAAAGATCACCTTCGGTGAAGGCAGAGAAGGCTCTTACATTCGTTGAATGATCAGAAAGTTATTAAGAAATGAATACTAGAGTTGTTTTATATTTCCTAGGTCCAAAGGTCTTTTTATAACCCCCGGAAAATCTTATTTGAGGTTGGAAGGCGCCTCCAACAAGGTGGAAGGTGCCTCTTGCGAGGCAAGCGAAGATAAGGTTTTATCTTTGCTAACGGTTAATTTTGCCTAGTCTAAGGTGCCTTCAAATGGTTGAAGGCGCCTTCCCATAGAAAGGCACGGAGGCACCTCCAATCAGATTAAGGGCACCTCCAGTAGCTCCGCAGCTCCCTAGTGGCTCTTCCACTACTCTTATCGCCTTGGTGATTTCGTCCATCCGGAATTAGGATCACTCGGACCCATCTTCTTGCTTTCTCCTCGAGCAGGCTCCCTCGTCGGCTTCTCGTCCCTCGAACGTCGTGTAAGTCCTTCTCGTCCATCGGTGTACTCTTCCTTAGTACCTCGTCCCTCGAACGCACCAAGCATGTCGACTCTCTCCCATGTCATCCTTCTCGCTAACTGTGTCTTCTGCTCGACTTCTTATATTTCTAAGCTCCTGCACACTTATACACAAGGATCAAATACAAAAGGTAGTACAACAAATATGGATTTCCACAACGCGCAATTATGCTATCCGCAGCGCGCATCACACGTTGCAGAACTGCAAGCTGTTAAAAGTCATAAGACATTGACAACGCATACCGCATGCTGCGGTTAAGAGTATTCACAGCATGCGATGCATGCTGCAAGTAACGGAATTCATAGTGCTCACCGCACACCACGGTTAATAGCGATGAGGAAACATAAATACAACGATGAGGAAACAACAACATCAAAGGAAGGAAGAAGAATGAGAAGCCAAATGCGTGGACCAAACTCCTCCTCACCCCAAATGACCATTCTCTTTGTTCATATCCACCATGCTTGCAACTTGTAGGCTGAACAGAAGGCCACCTTACACTATGAGCCAAAACTGAGTATTAGACTAACTTGTTTAATCAATCATTCAGTGTGTGCTCTTCTTCCTTACTCGCTTATGAACAACCTACACACAAAACGGCCGCTTATTGCTTGGTGAAGCAATGACTGCATCGCGCACTGGTGAGGCAGAGACCACCTCTTGAGCAGCTGGTGCTCATGGCCTCCTTATCGTCGGCCTCCTCGTTGGTGGCCCCCTTGTCGATGACAGAAGAAGATCGCTATGGAGAGGAAAGGAGAAGTTGTCGAGAGGGGAAACACCTCTTTAGTAGCTGGCTCCCGTGGCCTCCTTGTTGTCAGCCTCCTTGCCGGTGGCGCCATTGTTGGCTAAAGAAGAAGATCACTGCGAAGAAGAAAGGAGAAGCTACAAAGAGGGGAAGTTTAGGTTAATAAAAAAAATGAGGGGGAGTAGCTAGCGCTCGCGGCCTCCTTGTCATCAGCTTCTTGTTGGACCCTTGGGCAGCCGGTTAGAGGGGGGTGGTAGCCCTACAAATAAAAATGTACCTTCCTCAATTTTTTATAGATTAATTATACTTAATAGTTGCATAAACAAAAATAAGAGATTAAAAATAAGATGCACAACGGATTTACTTGGTTACAACAGAGGAGGTTGTTAATCCAAAGAAGATGAAAGTGCACTAAACTCTCCTTCAAGCGGAGAAATATCTTTACAGCAATTAAAACACTTAGTTACAGAACAAGATTGAAAAGAAATGAATTACAAGTGATGTTCTAATCTTTTGGGACCAGGGCTGTATTTATAGCCCTGGTCCAGACGCTTGGAAGGGTTCCAAGCGCTTAGGAGGGGATAAACTTCTATCCCCGTCGCATCAGAACGCGCCAAGTTAACATCATGTTAACTATTTGGTTCGGTTTCTTTCACTCCAGCTTCGCTTGCTTGGGTTCGGGTATTCCGCTTCGGCTCCGCTTGGGTGATCTCGACCATCCGGAATAGGGCTCACTCGAACCCAACTTTCGGCCTTCAAGCAAACTTCCACTCCAACTTCTTGTCCCTCGGAAATGTCGCGCACCTCTTTCTCGTCCGCTCGCGTACTCTTCCGCAACACCTCATACCTCAGATACACCGACCCCGTCGACTCTCTCCCGTGTCATTCTGCTCGCTAACTGCTTCTTTTGCTCGACTTCCTGTGCTCCTAAGTTCTTGCACACATAGACACAGAGGTTAAATACTAACAGGACCTAACTTTACTTGGTTGATCACATCAAAACTACTACGGGGTACTTATAATCTCCCTCTTTTTTGAAAGTAAAAAAAAATTGCAAGTACAAAAATTAAAAAATTATACTACCCTCCCCCTAGACTTATCTTTACTACTCTCCCTTTTGATCACATAAAAAATAGGGTTTCCTTTAAAGACGTTACTTGGAAGGTCTAACATAAAAGTCTAAGGGAAAAATTCTATTTTTATTTTCTAAGAAAATGGAAAACGCATTTGGTTTGCATTTCCCACATTTATTTTCAAGAAAAAGAGAGAGTATTTTCTAAGAAAACGAAAAACGTAGAAAAGCCATTTTCTGAAAAATGAGAAAATGTGATTTTCTAAAAAATGAAATGAAAATGCAAACAAACTAAACACATCCTTAACTTCTAAATAATTTCTGAAAAAAATTTATAACAACTAATTACTTACCAATTAGTCAATTGAATACTTATTTCAATAATTAGCTTTCAAACTGTGACGAGGCACTAGACCTTCTTGGATATTGGAGCAACAACCACTTTCTAGACAAAGCCTTTTAAAGAAATTAAATATTTAACTTTCTGTCTGAAAACCAAAAAAATAATTAATCTAAGTATGATTTTGGAACCCAAAATAGGTTCCTTGCTATAGGGTTAATCAAATTTTTTTGGAAATGTATTTCTGGGATATTTTCCTAATTAGGCCCTTATGGTATTTGAGATACCAGTTAAGTCTTGAATAATTTCTAAAATTAGATGGAATACAAGTTGAGCATGCATGAGTTTTTAAATTTTCTATTTGATTTTTCAATTTTTCATTTTCAATTTTTATTTTATTGAAATCTTCTAATCGACAAGATATAGTTAAGATTAATTTTAGCTCTTTCTTTTCTTTTTCTAACTTACAACAGTTTTTCGATAATATTTTTATGAATTGAAATAACTTGTCAGGAGGAAGAGTCCGTACTTGACTTACCTTATCGATCCCGCAATCTGAAGCTCCCCTTGAAGTGCTATTTTCTTCCAATGTCTCTCCCCCTTCATCGATGCTCTCGATGCTCATTTTGGACGAGCTTGCTTCATCTTCGTCTTTTTGGTGACTTGCTACTAGCGCAAGTCCGGCGAGGGCTTCTATCTTAGATTCGGATGACGTGTCGTCTCATGTCGCCTTTAGATTATACTTGGGCCAGGCTGACTTTTTGTTCTTTTCCTTGTCCTTGTCTTTGCTCTTCAATTTTCAGCAGTTATCTTTGACATGTCCTTCTTCATTACAGTGGTAACATCTTACTTTCCTTTTTCTTTTTGCATCCTGCACTTGATTAAATTTATTAGATTTAAATAATTTTAAAATTTTTTTTTACCATTAACGTCATTTCGTCATCGTCAAGCGATGTCTCAGAATCTGGTTCGTCCGTTTTAGCTTTTAAGACAATGTTTTTCCTTGATTCCTTCTTTAGACCTGCACATCTTGACTTATGAATTTCAAAAGTTGAGAAAAGTTCTTCTAAAGTGCTTACCTCTAAATCCTTAGAGATGAAATACGCATCTACTAAGGTCGACCATTCCGGAGTCCTAGGAAATACGTTAAGTGCGTACCTTATCAAATCTTGATTGATTACCTTTTATCCGAGATTCGTGAGTCCGGTGATAAGCTCCTTGATTCTCGAGTGGAGGTGTGCAATGATTTTTCCTTCTTCTAACCGAAGGTTGCTGATATGGTTTCGGAGCAGGTCTCGTCTCACTAGTTTATCCTCCGAGGTCCCTTTGCGTAGTTCCAGAAATTTCTCCAAGAGCTCCTTGGCTAACTCATAGGCTCTGATCCGGTTGACTTCTTGTGGCAGTAAAACGCTCAGTAGATGGAACTTTGGTTTGCCGTTAGCCACAAAGTCGACTTACTCCTTCTTCGTCCATTGATATTCTTCTTTATCTTTCAGAGCTACAAAATCATATTTCATAATTATTAATAATTCAAAATCTATTTAAAAAAAATACCTCCATTTTTTTTCTTCCAGTTCACAAATTTCCCCTCGAACTTCCGTGGGTTGATGCTCGGTCCGACCATCTCGTGTGCTTCGTTCATCTGTTAGTCTTCCTGAAGCGAACCTGCTCTGATACCACTTGCTGGACCCTTGGGCGACTAGCTAGAGGGGGTGAATGACCATACAAATAAAAACAAATATTCCTCGAACTTTTACAGCTTAATTATACTTAACACTTGCATAAACAAAAATAAGAGATTAAAAATAAGAGGCACAACATATTTACTTGGTTACAACCAGGGAGGTTGTTAATTCAAGGAAGTTGAAAGCGCACTAAACTCTCCTTCAGGCAGAAAAGCCTCTTTACAATAATTAAAACACTTAGTTACAAAGCAAGATTGAAAAGAAATGAATTACAAGTGTTGTTCTAATCTTCTGGGACCAGGGCTATATTTATAGTCTTGGTCGGGGCGCCTGGAAGGGTTTCAGGCACCTGAGAAGGAATAAACTTTTATCCTCGTCGCACCGGAATACTCCACATTGCGTTTCGGATAAAAGCTTGCTCCGGGTGCCCGAACCCAAGTTAACATCATGTTAACTATTTGGTCCGGGTTCTTCCGCTCTAGCTCCGCTTGCTTGGGTCCGGGTCTTCCTCTCTAGTTCCGGCTTCGCTTCGGTGATCTCGGCCATCCGGAATAGGGCTCACCCGAACCCAACTTCCGGCCTTCGAGGAAACTTCCGCTCTGGCTTTTTATCCCTCAGAAACGCCATGTGCCTCCTTCTCATCCGCCCATGTACTCTTCCGCAGCACCTCGTAGCTCGGACACACTGGGCCTGTCGGCTCTCTCCCGTGTCATCCTTCTCCCTAGCTGTGCCTTTCGCTCGACTTCCGGTGCTCCTAAATTCCTGCACATTTAGACACGGGAGTTAAATACCAACATGACCTAACTTTACTTGGTTGATCACTTCAAAACTACCACGGGATACTTACACCTCCTCCTCGTCAGCCTCCTCATCTGTGACCCCCTTGTTGGTGTCAGAAGAAGATCGTTGCGGAGAGAAAAGGAGAAGCTGTGGAGAAGGGAAGCACCTCTTGAGAAACCAACGCTCGCGACCTCCTTGTCGGCGGCCCCCTTGTTGGCAAAAGAAGAAGATCACTGCGGAGGGGAAAGGAGAAGTTGTGAAGAGGGGAAGTTTAGGTTAACCGGGGGTGGGTGGCAAGATCGTGTTAAGTTAGGGTCACTGCTAAAAAAATTTAGAGGCGGGGAGGAAATTTTGGGTGACTTAAAATAAAATCTTTTAACAACATGCTTTTGAGCGTGGTTAAAAATTTATTTTTTTAAAAAATATATTTTTAACAACGTACTTTTGCGTGCTGTTAATATTTAATGTTAATAGTGTGCATTGTGTACTATCAAAAGTATATTTGACAGCGTATTATTTTTGCATGCTGTTGTTTATAAAAATAGAATACTATCTACAACATACTTAATTGGGTGTGCCGTAAAAACTATTATTAATGGCGCACCCTAATCGTGCGTCGTTGATGATGTGCTACCGAAAGTCATATTTGTTGTAGTGAGGACCTAACTGAACTTGATTGACCACATCAAAACTGACTCGGGGTTCTAACAATCTTCCCCTTTTTGATGTGCATCAACCTAAGTTCAAGTTTAGGGTTAACAATGCAATGAAATAGTAAAGCAATGAATTTAAACAAGTTAATTGTAAAAAAAATAAATACAAGAATAAAAATTCTAACTCTCCCTTAATCCCCCTTAACTTTTATCTATTTCTCTCTCTTTAATCACATCAAAAAAGAATGGGGAACAAATTTGAAAACATAAAGTAAACGGTTAGAAAGGTTTGAAAACTTTTCTAGGGGATAAGGAAATAGATTTAATAATCACATTTGCAGAAAGATGAGTTTAATATTTTAAAATTTTTCTAAATGTTCAAAAAAAAAAGTTCACGAAAAATTTTAGCACAAATAAATCAATTTGGCAAAAAAAAAAAAAAAAAGGTTTTGCAAGTTAAATAATAAATCCTCAAATATTTTGTAAGTAATGATAAAAGAATGTACAGTTAAAGAAAAATTAAAAATTTTCAAAAATAAAGTTTCAAGATTTTTCAGATTCAGAAATGAAGTTTTTAGCAAAAAATCCATAAACATTTATTATTTATCAAAAATTTACAAAAAATATATTTTTGAATAGAAATTCAATAATTCTATAAGTAAAATAAATTTGGATAAGAATTTCTAATAGAAGGATTATATAAAAAAATATTTTAACCAATTATGATTCTTTTCAAAAATATTTTTAAACCAATTTTATTAGTCTAAAAATCAGGTTGATTTTTCTATGTATTCAAAACATAGCAGTAATTTTCCCAAAAAAATTTTGGTTTTTCAAAATACTTATCTAAAGAATTATGATTTTTAAGAAAATTTAATACTTAGAGATTTTCTATTCTAGTAACAGAGAAAGAACATTTTAGAAATAATTATTAACAGTAAACATACCAACTTGATTTTGCAAATATTTATAAGCATGCATAATTATTTATTTATTGAAAGAAAGATTTTGGGACCTAAAATAAATTTTTACCTATAGGGTTAATAAGAAATTTCTTTGGAACATATTTTTATGATATTTTTCTAATTTGTCCTTTATGGTATTTAAGATATCAATTTAGACTTATATAATTTTTCTAGTCATTTTGATTAAGACATGCATAATTTCTAGATTTTTCAATTTAGTCCTTCAATTTTTTATTTTCTTCGTTTAACTTATCATACATTTCTAAAGGACAGGTTTTTGCTAAGATTGTTTTTAATTCAAAAACTTCTCTTTTTAAGTTATTATTTTTTTATTTTAGCTTACATAACGATCTAGTCTTAGATTTAATACCTGAGTATAACTGGTCAGAGGATAGTAAACATACCTCACTTACCATGCATATCTGCTCTAAAGTCAGGTTCTTTCTCCTCGCTGCAACTTTCTTCTGAGGAGCCTCCCCCTTCATCTATGCTCTCCTCCTCTTGGTGACATACCATTAGTGCAAGTCTAGCGTACTCCTCCAGATCATATTCTGATGACGACTCATCCCAAGTCGCCTTCAAGGTTTTGCGCTTTATTGTACTTGGTCCCTTTTTATTGTCCTTCTTCATCTTTGGGTAGTCCTCCTTGATGTGTCTCTCTTTATTGTAGTTATAACATCTTATTTTCCTTGTTTTTTCTTTTCTTTGTCTACACTTGATTAAATTTATTAGTTCTAAAAAAATTATTAAATTTTCTTACCATATAAGTTGTTTCATCATCGTCCAAGGAAATCTTAGCGTCTGATTCGTTCTTCTTGGCTTTTAGAGCAATGTTGTCAGATTTTTCTAATTCTTGATTATCTACACAGCGAAACTCATGAAGTTCGAAAGTTGAAAATAGATTTTCAAGAATACATACCTCTAGGTTCTTAGAGATGTAGTAAGCATCTACTAAGGCTGACCACTCTTGAGTTCTTGGAGAAACATTAAGTGCGTACCTTAAAGAGCCACGATTTATTGCCTTTTCTCCAAGGTTGTTGAGCTGGATAATCAGGTCTTTGATCCTTGCATGGAGTTGGGCTACCTTTTCTCCCTTGTTCATCCGAAGGTTCGTTAGTTGGCTTCGAAGGATGTCTCGTTTTGCCAATTTGACTTTTGAAGTACCTTCGTGAAGCTCTAAGAATTTTTCCCAGAGATCTTCGGTGGAGTCATAGCTTTCGATCTGGCTGACCTCCTAGGGCGGAAGAATACTAAGCAGATGAAACTCTGCTTTTCCATTAGCCATGAAATCGGCTTGCTCCTTCTTTGTCCATGTATACTCTTCTTTCTCAGCTCTGTGCTGATCCGTAGGTGCTACAAAATCATATTTTATAATTAATAAAATTTTAAAGTCGATTTTGAAGAATACCTCTATGTGCTTCTTCCACATTGTGAAGTCTCCCTCAAATTTCGGCAGGAAGATGCTGGATCTGGTCACTTCTTTTGCTTCGGATGGTGCTTAGTCCTTCTGAACAGAACTTGGCTCTGATACCACTTGTTAGGACTCATGCGGCTGGAAAGAGGGGAGGGGTGAATTACCTGTAAATTATAAATGGACCTTTCTCGATCTTTCAAACAAGATTAGTAGCACAATTAACTTAAAGCAATTTAACAACTAATAAAATAAAGAGGCATAGAAAGCTACTTGGTTATAACCTAGGTGGTTGTTAATCTAAGGCAAATGAAAACACTAAAAGATCTCCTTCGGTGAAGGCGGAGAAGCCTGTTACACTTGTTGAACGCTTAGAAGTTATTAGGAAATGAATACTTGAGTTATTTTATATTTCCTAGGTCCAGGGGCCTCTGGAAAATTTTATCCGAGGTTGGAAGGCACCTCTAACTAGGCAAGCAAATATAAGATTTTATCTTCGCTAACGGTTAATTTTTCCTAGTCTAAAGCACCTTCAAAGGGTTGAAGGCGCCTTCCATGGGTGGTTGAAGGCGCCTTCCCACAGAAAGGCATGGAGGTGCCTCCAACTATATTGAGGGCGCCTCCAACAGATTCGCAGCTCCCCATTGGCTCTTCTGCTGCTCCGATCACCTTGGTAATTTTGTCCATCCGAAATTGGGCTCACCCGGACCCATCTTCCGGCCTTCTCCTCGAGCAGGCTTCCTCCCCGGCTTCTCGTCCCTCGAATGTCGCACATGCCCTTCTTGTCCACCTATGTACTCTTCCTCAGCACCTCGTCCCTCGGATGTATAGAGTCCGTCGGCTCTCTCTCGTGCCGTCTTTCTCACTAGCTGCATCTTCCACTCGATTTCTCATGCTCATAAGCTTCTGCACACTTAGACATAAGGATCAAGCACAACAAGACCTAACTAAACTTGGTTGACCACATCAAAACTACCCCAGGGTTCCAACATACTCAATATTCCAAACAAATCATATTCATACAAGTTAAAACATATATATCCAAAATAAAACCATATTGAAACAAGTCAAAACAAACATAATATTCATACAAGTCATCATATCCAAAAATATCCAACATTTCAATCTAACATTCTCCAAGTTCAACAAGTCATCATATCTAAATGAAAATATCCCATACCAAACGGTCTCAAAATGATAGAAAGATATAAAAATAAATCATTGTTCTCTTCTCCTTTGATAGACACTTTCTTCTCCTTCTATTCTTATTTTTTTTCCTTGTATCAAAAAACAAATAAATAAGTAAAAAGTATCATTTTTAACAAGAAAGAAAATCTTATAAACTAACACAAAACTTAATATATAAAAACTTACTTCCTCCTTTATGGATTTTCAATTTCCACCACCTCCCTTGGCCTCACCAACCTTGTTTAAACAAATTAATAGTTCTAATAAAAAATACAAAAATAAAGGATTCATGAACTCAATAAAATAACAAATGTTCAGAAACACTAATTCTTATGAGACAAATAATATTCACATACAACAAATTCATGAAGAATCATCACAACCACCACCACCATCGTTATCATCAGAATTAGGATGAATCTGACTTGGAGTGGAGTCTCACTAAAGATGTCTCATTATGAAGTCTTGTTGTTGGCATAATTCCTAATGCCTGTGTTTTGTGGGTGTTGGAGTGTTTGTATATGTCATTGAAACCTCCTCCCCAGTGGTTATTTACTATTCTATTAATCTCGTAAATAACCCATATAGAATTTGCAAAATCTATCATAAAGTTATAAACAAATAATGTTAAAATAATTAAGATAATTAAAAAAATAAAAATTTTTATAGTACTTATGAATATCCATAAGGTACTATAGACTCTTGAGTATCTTGCATCTCAATAACTAAGTGTTCGGTTGAAAGAACTTGCATGGGGACTGACGAATGCACAGGAGAAGGTCAATGGGAATGTGCTAAGATGCATGGGAAGGTCCTACAATTGAAGTGGGGCGTAGGTATAGTGCTATGTGCTGAAGCAGATTGACCAAGAGTACTTTATCTATAGCCACCACGTTGAGACTATCAACTAAAATTGTTAAGATTAAGTGAATACAAATTAGATGCATAATGAAGAATATGAAAAACTTACCATATTTGCTAACAAATCAGAGATTGTACAAAACAAAACACTAAGATGTTGCTTCTAATGACCTATAGGAAAAAAATACGGTGCATTAACAAATAAAATATATAAATTTAAGAATGAGACAGTATATAGACAACCGATTAATCTATGAGTTTTGTAAAATTAAAGATTAAAATTAAATTTACTCATAAATAAAATACAATGATATATGAAAATAAAATATCATATTTTTATTATATTAAGATAATAAAACTTATCATGATAAAAAATCGAATGATATCTCAAACATCTCCTTTCCATTTCAGTCCTAACTAACCGCATTCCAAATCCTAATTAGAAGATCTACTTCAGTTATTAATGTTTTAATCATTTGAATCCTAATGCATCCAAAAAAACTTTGGAGAATCTGCGGATTCCCGCTATTGTTGTCTAACTAGATTTTCCCTAACGGTAATAAATTTTCAATTAATCATGATGCCAATCAATGCTTCCTAATTTTTGGAAGTTATATCTTTATTTACGGAAGTAAGTTTAACTAAAGAAAATACCCAAAACAGTATAAACTAAACTTAGACAACAAATCTATGATTTAGAATATAATTTAGTTCCTTCTTAATTAAACCTATAAATTGTAGTTTGAACTCTTGTAAACACTATAGAATTCTTCAATTAACTCTATTATTTATTTAAAGAAGTCTTATAAATTGTATGTTGTTTGAACTCTCATGAACACTATAGATATTTTAGGATCATTTTACAAAAGAAACATATACATTTTTTAAATAATATCATATAAAAATATAAGTTTCATTTTTTTAAAAAAATCTTATAAAAAGCATATTTTGACATTGCAATACCGGACAACGACAATGATGTGAAAATGAGCAAGATGGGGAATTGCAAAAATAAAATATAGAAAATATTTTGATGTCTCAACATGTTAAAAATAATTATACTAAGGAAGACAATCAAAAATAATAATTGCCTACAAAATTAAAGAAAAAATTTACTAAGAAAATAAAAAGTACATATTTGAGAACTTGATCAAACTTAGAGTCCTTCCTTCACAATAAACAAACAATGTACATTTTTCTATTTTATTATATTAGTTTTTCATCAAGTTGTGATTCTAAAAGATGTAATTTTAAAAAGATATCTTGAATTTCCAATAAATTGTAATTCCAAAATGATAACTTTGAGTTCTCAACCACTTGTAATTCCAAAAGATATGATGTAGTTCCATGAAGTAAGTTATAATTTAAAAAATACATTTTTAATTTCTAACACTCATTAAAATGATTTTATAGAAATTAATTCGGAGTTTAGATGAATATACCTGTGTCAACCATTGCATTAATAGTGTTGTAAAAAAATTTCTCAAATAGAGACGTGTTCAATTAACTCGATGTATTTAATTATATTTTTACATGACATACATATTTATTTGTAAACTTGTAGCACTCTAGTTATCTCTAAACACTACAATTGAGTTTTATATAGGAACAAGTCCAAAAAAATTTGTACTTTATAAATATCAGTACCTTGACGGCCGACCTCAACAAAAAGGGAGAAGAAAACAAAAGAGAAATACACTATAACAAGTGCGTACCTATGCTCGTCTATACGAGCATCTTTTTATATCAGCTTGGGAGAGTAGGGTAGTCCTCATCGGGCACTCGATGCGCTTCTCGCATGTCAGCTCAAGTCCTCAAAACATGTTTACACCATGCCTCTCATGCCCGGTCACATCCCTATTGTTGGACGTGAGAGAAGTGTGAGTTACGGGCAGTTACAAAAACTGCCCACATACCTCACTTGTTTCTTTTTATATGTTGCGTCCAAGTATAATATGAGAAGAGATAGCTTATCCTGTTTATCTTAAAAAGAGGAATATCCAAGTACAATTTTGATATTTGGTTTGTGACCATTGAAGAGTTCTTCGTTTTGTAATTGCTCTTACAAAGGCAAGCACGAATCTTTCAACGATGAGTACGAAGAACAGGATTCATCCTTGCAAATCACTATATAAGTGTTTATAGTTTGTTTACAGATCATATTATTTCATGCATTCGTAACTAACAATAGTATCAGAGCTGCTAATTAATTCTAAATGCATGAGAACATAATATGTACCTTACCTCTGTGTTGAATCTATCGTTACTCTTTGTCCTTGTTTAATGAATGATTTAAATGCCCATGGAGTCAGCTCCATAGCTTGCTACCAGCATAGGGCAAGATCGTGGCATTGTCATGTTCTGCCACAGTCAGAGAGCAGTTGCGATCAGCGGCTATAATTAGGCCTCGAGGAAATACCCACGGAGTTTGTCTCTGATTTTGATTGACGGTTGTGCTCATGGCCACTTCTCGCAGACCGTAGCTGACCTTGCGTTGCGGGGATATGCCAGCGATGACATTCCGGATCCGACGAAGTCTCCCCGGGTGGTCGACAACACTCTTGTGGCCGGCGACGCATCTTTGGCAGCCTCTTGCACTTTCTACATGAGCAAGCACCGACAATCTCGTCGGGTCAAAAGCGTCTGGAGTCCAGTGCCAAAAGGACCAGCAACCATCCTAGTAGGTTGGCAGTTGGCAGTTGGCTGGTGTGGCCAGTGACCGTATTAATCGTGGTTGCGTGGCTGAGGCAGCATGGGTGGCGTGCGGCGAAAGAAATGGCGCTGGTGGGTTTCGTGTAAAAAAAACAAAAGGAATAACATTTTTTCTATTTCATGTATAAGTATTTTGATTTTAGAAAATCAAAATTTTTAAAAAGGAATGAAAACGTGAACTTGTTTTCTAACGGTAAGGAAGGAATGAAAAAAGCTTAGGAGCATTTGGTTTGTGTGTATTTTTATTTATTTTTTTTATTTTTAGAAAATTGTATTTTCTAGTTTTTAGAAAATGATTTTTTCGTATTTTTTGTTTTCTTATAAGTGCTTTTTTTTTTTTAGAAAATGAACGTGAAAAATACAAATCAAACACATTTTCCATTTTATCATAAAATAAAAATAGAAAATAATATGAAAAATACAAACCAAATGCTTTCTTATTTTCTTCGAACCGGGTTGGTTCAGGTCAAATCCATTTGACCTAGCCTAATCATACCTAAATTTGATTTAAATTATTGGTTGATTTAATTAGACTATTTTGGTCTACTTAGATTTTGATCTAATTTAAATAATTAGTTGGTTTAATTATATCAGTTTAATCCAAACTAGAACCAATTTAGATTGGTTTAATTAAAAGGGTCTAGGCCAATTATAAAATTGGGCCAGTTTGATTTATTAGGTTAGATCTTTCCAGATTTGATCAAATGGGCTACATTTATTCTAATGAGCCAGATTTAATCAAAATTAGGTCAGATTGGCTAATAGGTCAGGATTGATTAAATGGGCTTAGACAAGAACAACATAGATAAGACATCTCAATCCAATTAAATTAGTTCTAATGAAGACAATGGACCTAGCTCAGGATCTAGATTCTCAATCGACTAGTCCAATGGGTCAATCAAGTTAGACTCCTAAAAATCGAGAAGATTTATTTTTCTTAAATAATAATGTTGGTTCTATACCTGTATAAATTGAATTAAGCCAGTTTTATACTTGTTAGTTGGTTTTGTTCTCACTTATTTAATTTCAATTTATAGATGACACGAACAATTACCACCTTGACTCGTCGCGAAGTACGACAGGACCAGCTGAGGGAGGAAATTCAGGAGATAGAGTATAATCTTGTTTATGGAGTCGGCGAACACAATGGACGACTTGATAGACTATTCTGGAAACTCGAGCGGGAAGAGTTTCTAGCTCTAGACAATTACAGGATCTGGGCTTTGATGCGTTCATTGCCGGTGTATCCTAAGGTGGTACTAGACTATGTATGGGGGTGCCATGAAGGATGCGTTACCTATTGAGAATTATATGAGGAACTGTTTTACCATATGGATAAAGAGGATACTAAAGAGTTTGAAGAGGACCCTGAAGAGTTTGAGAAAAATCTAGAAGAGGATCCGATTGTGGATCCAATAGAGAATCATGAAGTTGTCCTACCTGAGATTGCCTCAAATGAGTTCAAGTTGAAGGGGATTATGTTGGCCACTATACTAGTGTCTATCCTAGTGGGAGTGGTTTTAGTCTATTTAGTTTATTGGAGTTCTGTTGATTGATACTGTCGTTATGTACGAATGATAATAAGCCTGTTTAGTTTATGTAGGTGGTTATGTGAGTTTGTTATATATTAATAATATGCAGCATGTTTATGTTAATGATATGTTCATTCATATGTTTATTTATGTTGATTACTCTACATGACGCATAATCAATAATCAATGCGGATACTCTTTGATTAGTTCATTATGAGTATAATAATAAATAATTAGTTTATTTAATTACAAAAGGTGAACAATGACGACGTTCACTAAATGGGGTGTATGTAATATAATCTATCAATGTCAGTTAGAGTCAGATTGGAAGATACAAATGATGAGTGGAAATGTAATTATCACTTGATTTTATAAACCAAATTAGATTCTTGAGTTGATTAGATATTACATACATATAATATACAATGAATATCTAAATAATTTATTTATTTATGATAGATTATGACAACCAAGAATATTATAACTGAACTCAATAAGGGAGAAAAACTTAATGGACAAAACTATAAAATCTGGCACCTCAAGATATAGTATGTATTTGAGGAACAAGAAGTTCTGGAAGCTGTAAATTAGGTTATGGTAGAACCTATAGATGGTCCCATTGCACAGAACAGACAAGATCTTGATGCCTATAATGCATGGAAGAAAAAAAGACTCTAGTGCAAAGACCATATTGATTAGTTTAATGATTGATGACCTAGCTTTTGAGTATGAGTCGTATCTTTCGGCTCATGCAGTCTGGTTAGCCCTTAATGAGAAATATAGTGGAGTTAGTTTGAGCAAGCTTCGATAGATGATGATCAAGTTTGACAGTTACAAGAAGCATCCGAATGTTTCAATAGTTCAACACCTCAAGGAGATGTCGAACATGATTCGGGAGCTTAAAACTGTTGGTCACGAGTTGACCAATGAACAACAGGTTCAAGCAGTTATTCGTTCCCTTTCAGATTCTTGGGAGATCATGAAGCATACCCCAACTCACAGTGAGAGTATTAAGACTTTCATTGACGTCTCACGCCATGTAGAATTGGACACAGAGAAGTTGGATCCGCAAGGATTTCTGGACTAGCATATATGACCGTCGATTCTGTTGGATGATCTGGATCCAAGAAAAAGAAATGGTTCAAGAAGTGGAAGGGAAAGAAGAAAGAATCTGCTACTGAGGGGATATGGCCCAATCAAGAAGAAAGGAAAGAAAATTATAGTGAAACTAAAAACAAGTTGACTTGTTTTAACTATAGCAAGAAGGGTGACTTCGCTCAAGAGTGCACTGAGCCAAAAAAGGTAAATCCAAGTGTGTCTTCTTTTCCTGAGCATTTTGTTGCTAGTGCAATATTGTTAGCTAATTATTATCCTTTGTATATTATAGATTCAGGAGCAACAAACCATGTAGCTCGGGAGCGTGTTACATCTGTAGAGTACCGCCAGGTACCAACTGACAACAAATGGATCTATGTGGGAAATAATGTAAGAGTTGAAGTCAAAGGTCGGCACTTGCAAACTCAGTTTCCATAGAAGTAGTGTTTTGTTTCTACATGATGTCCTGTATCCTCCTGAAATTCGACGAAATCTTGTTTTCGTTACATGTCTTCTTGATTTAGGTTATTGTATTAATTTTTTACAGTTGGTGTGTTAAACTTAAGATTAACTTAGTGTCAATCGGATATGATTTTTTTAACAAATAGTTTTATGGTTCTTGATATAGAACCAGATGTCAATTATACTGTTAAGGGTTATTTTTCAAACATTACTCTAACTAGTGATGCAGGTATAACTAGTGAGGTTTGGCATAGTAGATTAGGACACATAGAACAAGAACATATGAATCAGTTGGCTAGAGAGGGTCTATTGGGCACTCAAGCTAAGATTAACTAGTTTATATGTGAACATTGTCTTGCTGGAAATGTAATTAGGAAACTATTTGGTAATACTATTAGAACTAAGTCACTATTGTAATTATTCATTCGGATATTTATACTCCAATGAATGTGAAGGCTAGACGTAGAGCTTCATATTTCATTACATTTATAAATGATTTCTCTCGTTTCGATCATGTGTATTTGATTTCTCATAAATCTGAAGCATTGAATTGCTTTATTCATTATATCAATGAAGTTGAGAATCAAACAAAATGTAAAGTTAAGACTTTATGTACTGACCGTGGAGGAGAATATTTGTTTGATATGTTCAAGATAATATGTAATGATAGAGGGATTATTAGACAACTGACAATCCCTGGAACTCCATAGTAAAATGGGGTAGTTGAAAAAAAAATAAGATTCTTTTTGAAATGGTTAGGTCTATAATGGTGCAGAATAATTTACCGATCTCTTATTGGGGAGATGCATTATTAACTGCAGCCTATATACTTAATAAAATGCCTTTAAAGTCAGTTTTATCTACTCTATATGAACGTTAGATAGGCAGAAAATCGAATTTGAGTAATCTGAAACCTTAGGAATCAGCTGGTTATGTTCATGATAGTTCTCACCATGGTTTAAAGTGTCGTGCCGAAACAGTCGAAACAGGCGAAATGTCTCGTCCGCTCGGCAACCGGCACTGGCACGACCTTGGCACCAGACCCACAACAGGTGCGACGTGTTGCGGGACCTCGTGGTTATAGCGGAGGGGTCGCTCCACCCTGCAACAGTAGCGGAGGGGTCGCATAACCCTTCCATTGTCGTCGTGGAGGCATCGTGCGACCCTTCATTGCAGAGGGGTCGCACGACCAACGTGGTCGCGCCGAAGGAGTCACGCAATGCCTGCAGCCATGGCTGGTCGCGCAACCCCGCGAAAGCGCCGAAGTTGTGCGGGCTCGCGAGTGGTGTCGGATTTCAGATTTTTTTTAATTAAACTTAGGTTAATTATTTTAATCAACTCCTAGCTATGATGGAGATAATCTAAAGAGACTTTATTAAATCCTAATAAAATTATCTAATTAATTTTATATTTCATTTATTTTAATTTAAAAATTATAATAAAATTTTTATTTATTTATTTATCTATTTTCATATCTTTTCCTTTTTTAAAAGATTATTTTTATCTTGTTTATTTTAAAAATATTTATATTAAATATTTTAGTTTTTAATTAATATATTTTATATTTAAAAAATACCAAAACTATATCGACACGACACGATACGATACCGAAACCGTATCGTTCTGGTCTAAGGCCGAAACCTCGGCACAGGTCGAAATTTTAAACCTTGGTTCTCACAAATATAGAAAATTAGGACCTAGGGGGTAAGAAATGTATCTTTATTAGATATCATGCCAAAGGTTATGTTTTCATAGGTGAGCAATTAGATGGAACCATCTTCGAAATAGATTCAAGAGATGCGACTTTTCTTAAAATAGAGTTCTCAACCAGAGGTGATATTGACAAAAGTGTTCCTTTTTGAGGAGGATGAGATATTATCAACAAGAGAAGTGTCAAAAGGGATATCTAACCCTAGTCAACCGAGTGGGAGTGATTTGCAAGTCATGAGTTGACTTCTCAACAGCCCAACTTACAAAGAAGTGTTTGTAAAATCAAATATAAGAAGATGTTTGATATTGAGAATGAGGCATTAATGACACTCCCAGTTGACAATGATGAACCTCAATCTATTGAGACACCATTGGGATGTAGAGTTAGATCAATCTCAAAGTTAAAGTATTTTTCCAAAATCTCAAAATTAAATATCCTTTTAAGTTAAAGTATTTTTTTCAAAATCTCAAAATTAAATATCCTTTTAAGTTAAAGTATTTTTTAATTGTTAGTAAGATCCCTAGAGCCGATCATGTGATGATTGTTGTATGGACTCGATGTATCATATTCCTATATATATAAAGACATTTCTTTATGGTTATTATACTTACTTGTTTTGGTGCCAAATAACTAAGTATAATAGTGTCCTTGAGTAGAAGGTTCTTATCTATATCAATCGATTGGTTGAATTGATAGTGAGATGATATAGAGAACACTACTCTTAATCATTCCTAGTCAAGTATTAACATTCAGGGACAATGTTAATGCGATGAGACTAGCATGTAGGTCAACTCGATGACTTGATCTCACGAGTCATGGATATTGGATATCAAGTTGACACATGGGTATGTATTGGAGAATGTATACTGAATGACCCATCATGAGAAAGTTGTTGGTTAGTCCTAGGAAAATCATACCGGTTCCACTGTACAAAAATTTTGTACAAGTGTCGAACCTTTTTTTAAATAACCTATTGTGTTCTTTAGAAGTTAAATTAGGAATCGTAGACGGAACTTAACATCATTGATTCCAAATTTAACTTATCTATTCTTAATGGTTTAGATTTGAATCGCAAGCAGAACTTAACACTATTGATTCAAATCCACCTATGTATTAATTCCATTAAATATTAATTTCCAAAATTGGCTTCTAGGACTGCATGGGGAGGCACATGGCCTTCTTGGATATGGGAGCAACCATCACCGCCTAGACAAATCCTTTTAAGGAAAACTAATATTTAATTTCCTTAAATAACTCTAGGTTTAACCAAAAAGAACAATCGAATCACAAATTCAAAAAATAAAAGAAAAGAAACACAACTTCAAATCAAATCCGAAAACTTTAGAATCATATGCCTCTTGTGTTTGGTATTTCCAAAAATAACTATACAAAGAAAACTAGTATGATGCGGAAAACAATTACTAGTTATACCTTTCTTTGTAAGCAAACAACCTCTTGATCTTCTACCGTATTCCTCTTCTTATCCCAGACGTTGTGTGGGCAACAATCTACTGAGATGAGAATCCACCTAAGCCACCTTCTTCTCCAAGCAAGATTCAGCCACCATAATTCTCCAAGAGAAGTAGAGGTCCGACCACCACCACCAAGCTCCAAGGGATGGTAGAAACAAAGCCTCCTTTCTCTCCTTCTTCTCCTAGCTAGAACCGGCCATCAACAAGAGCTCCAAGAGAAGATGAAACCGGCCACTAAAGAAGAAGAGAAGAGGAGAGGGAGAACCTCTAGGGCCGGACACACCAAGGAGAAAAAGAGAGGAAGAAAAAGAATAGAGTTCTCTAGCCATGAAAGCACCTCTACCCCCTCTTTTATAATCCTTGGCCTTGGAAAATAAGAAAATTTTAAATAAAAACCTCCTTATTACTTTGCCATGAAAAGGAAAATTTAATTAATTAAAATTAAAATCCTTTTCACAATTGTAATGGCCGGCCACCTCTAATTCTCCATCAAGGAAAGTTTTTATTCACAAGAATTAAAACTTCCTAATTTGTTTCCGAAAATTTATAAAAAATTTCTCCAATTATTTTTCCCTTCATGGTGGATTATAAAAAGGAAATTTTATAAATTAAAATCTTTCTTTTAAACATGTGGATGATTTCCAAAAAGGAAAGTTATCTCTAAAAATTAAAATCTCCTTTCAATCTATAAATATGGAAAGATATCAAATCTTTTCTTAATCTTTTGTAGAAACTTATAAAAGGGAATATTTAATTTTTAAACTCTCTTTTAAATCATGAACATGGTTAAAAAGGAAAGTTTTCTTAAAATTAAAATTCACCTTTCAATCTACAAATAAGGAAAGATTTCAAATCTTTTCTTAATCTTTTATAGAAAGCTATAAAAGGAAAGATTTAAATTTTAAACTCTCTCTTAAAACCATGATATCCACATAAGAAATAATTTTAATAAAAATCCCTTTTTAATATGATGTGACCGGCCACACCATGTTTGGGTTCAAGCTAGGGCCGAGCACACCAACTCAACTCATCCTATTTACTTGGCCGACCCAAGCTTAGGTTCCAAGCTTGCTTGGCCGGGCCCAATAGGATGGGTATAAAGGTGGGTAAGAAGTGGGTATGTGGTGGATATAAATCTCTATATACAAGAGACTACGATAGGGACCGAGAGGAGGAATTGGTTTTGGTCTCCCAATGAAATTAAGCTTCCCGTGTTCGCCCTGAACACACAACTTAACTTCATCAATAATAATTCATACCACTAAAGAATTATTATTGAACTACCTCACCAATCCCAAATTACATTTTGGGCTCCTTCTTATTATGAGTGTGTTAGTCTCCCTGTGTTTAAGATGTCAAATGCCCACTAATTAAATGAGTTACTGACAACTCACTTAATTAATATCTTAGTCCAAGAGTAGTACCTCTCAACCTCATCATCATGTCGGACTAAGTCCACCTGCAGGGTTTAACATGACAATCCTAATGAGCTCCTCTTGGGGACATTATCAACCTAGATTACTAGGACATAGTTTCCTTCTATAATCAACAACACACACTATAAGTAATATCATTTCCCAACTTATCGGACTTATTAATTTATCGAGCTAAATCTCACCCATTGATAAGTCAAAGAAATAAATACTAAATATATGTGTTTGTTATTATATTAGGATTAAGAGTACACACTTCCATAATAACTAAGGTGTAGTTCTTTTATCAAGTCAGTATAAAAAGAACTTACCTAAAATGGTCCTACTTAATACACTTAGAGTGTACTAGTGTAATTTATTAGTCAAGATAAACTAATACCTAATTACACTATGACTATTCCAATGATTTGTTCCTTTCCATCTTAGTCGTGAGCAACTGTTTATAATTTATAATGAACTGATAACATGATCTTCTGTGTGTGACACCACATATCATGTTATCTACAATATAAATTAATTGAACAACTACACTTAACAAATAAATGTAGGTATTTGACTATTGTGATTCTTTATTTCTAAATAAATGTTTATACAAAAGCTAGGCATTTAGTATACACTCTAACAATCTCCCACTTATACTAAAAGACTATGCTGCCATATTTGCTACCATACATCTGATTCTCATCCCCTCCATATGCCGATCAAAAGCTTTCGCTGGAAGGGCCTTAGTGAAAGGATCTCTCAGGCTATCATCTGATGCAATCTAGGCGACAACAACTTCTCCTCATTATACGATATCTCGTATTGGGTGGTACTTGTGCTCTATTGTGTTTACTTGCCTTATGGACTTATGGTTTCTTCGAATTTGCTACTGCACCACTATTATTACAATAAATTGTAATAATATTTTGGGCAAACCAGAAAATATGTCTAAGTCCATCATGAAGTATCTGAGCCATACAACTTCTATGACTTCCTCAGAGGCTGCCACTTACTCAGCTTCTATAGTGGAGTCCGAAAAAATACTTTTGCTTATCACTCTTCCATAGTTATGACTTTACCTCCTAAAGTAAACACAAAACCCCGAGGTTGACTTATTATTGTCCCTATCCGATTGGAAGTCAAAATCCGTACAACCCACAGGGAGCAAATTATCTGCCTTGTAAGTTAGCATATAATCTCTAGTGCCTCTAAGGTACTTTTATATATGCTGTACCGCAGTCCAATGTCCTTGTCCAGGGTTACTTTGATATCTGCTAACTATGCCCTTGACAAAATGGATTTCTAATCTCGTGCATAGCATACATTAGGCTTCCGACAGCCGAAGCATAAGAAACTGCCTTCATTTCCTCTATCTCCTTTGATATCTTTGGAGACATCTCTTTAGATAAAGTTACTCCATGCTGAAAAGGTAAGAAACCTTTCTTGGAGTTTTGCATGCTTAAAACGAGCAAGAATTGTTTCGATATATGAAGCTTGGGATAAGTAAAATATATTCTTTTCTTGTGATCCCTTTGATCCCAAGAATATATGCATTCTCCCAAATCCTTCATATCAAATTGTTTGGACAACCATACCCTTACTTCTGACAACACTTTGATATTGTTTCCAACTACCAAAAATGTTATCTACGTATAGTACAAGAAATACGACCACGTTTCCATCACACTTCTTGTATACACAAAACTCATTCGATTATAAAATAAATCCATAGGTCTGGATTACTTTATTAAACCGGATGTACCAAGACCTTGAAGCTTTACTTCAGTCCATAGACTGATTGAGCTTACACACAAGATTCTCTTTGCTCTTTGCAATGAACCTTTCTGGTTGCTTTATATGGATGTTTTCTTCAAGACTTCCATTAAGGAAAGCTGTTTTGACATCCACTTGCTAAATCTTATAGATAAAAGAATACGGATAGACTTAAGCATGGCTACCGGTAAAAAAGTTTCCTTTTTCAACAAACCTTGCTTTGAAAGTTTCTACCTTTCTGTCTATCCCTCTTTTCCTATTGTAGACTTATTTTCACCCAATGGCTTTTACAGCATTTGGTGATTTTATAAGCTCCCATACTATATTAGAATACATATATTCTAATTCTGTATTCTTTGCAAAGATGCTGCATCTTTATCTTGGAGTGTTTCGTCATATGTTCGGGGATCAGGTTCATGTCTACCAGGGATCAAGTCCAAAGACTCTTCCAAAACATGAATCTTTTAGGGTGCCTAACAACCCTCCCACTACGACGAGACACTTTCTACAATTGTGTATCATTTGTGATATGTGTTGCAGTTTCTTGTGATATTTCATCTTGTACAGTTGGTACTAGATTAGACGTGTCCTTTAAGAACAATTTTTACTCATGGGCTTGCGACTCATAGTATAGTCCTTTTCTAAAATCGGGCATTGGTGCCAACAATGACCTTTCGATTTTAAGGACTATAAACCTCTTTTCATTTTTCTAGGATAACTCACAAACAAGTGAACTCATGTCCAACTTATCAGTATCTCTCATGTGCTAGACCACCCAAATCCGAATATGCTTCAGACTAGGCTTACGCCCATTTTGCAATTCTGTGAGAGTAAAGAGTTCTGACTTAGAAGGTACTATGTTCACTTCCATTTCCAGTGTATATCCTTAAAATGAATTTGGTAATTTTCTGAATAACTCATCATTGATCTAATTATTCCATAAGAGCCTTATACCTTCTTTCTACTACACCATTCTGTTGGGGTGTACCAGGTGCAGTTAGTTGGGATTGAATCCCGACTTCTGATAAGCGACTCCTAAACTCTCCTAAGAGGTGCTCGTCACTACGATCTCACCGTAGTGTCTTGATATTTTTACTTTGACGTTTCTCTACATCAGCCTCGTATTATTTGAACTAATCAAAGCACTTAGACTTGCGGTGCATCAACTAAATGTATCTGTATCTCGAATAGTTGTCTATAAAATAGACGAATTATTTGAAACTACCTCTTGTCTGGATAGTAATAGGATCACATAAATCAGAATGAACCAATTCCAACATATCTTCGGCTCTATACCCCTTAGATTTAAAAGCTTCTTGGTTATTTTTCCTTCCAAGTAACACCCGCAGGTTGGAAAAATTTGCACTACCAATGAACCCAAGAGTTCATTGGTTATTATCCTTTGAATCCTACTCAAGTTAATATAACCTAGCCTTAGACTGCCAAAGATGTGATTGGTTCATTTTTGAAGGTTATTTTCTCTTATTAAAGTTAGAAGATGTGTTATTAATTTCCATTTATTGCATCGTGGGAGTTATTGGATTTATAAATTGCCAACCAACGTACCAGAACAGATATCTTTTATATTTTCTCGATAATAACTTTATTATTAAAAATAGACACAATATCTATTCTTTAATAGTTTAGAAACTGAAATCAGGTTCTTTCTAAACTTAGTACGTAAAGACAATTTATGAAAATCCATATTTTATTTCTATCAGAGGATAAACATCTCCCACTGCAACAGCTGCTACTTTTACAGCAGTACCCATGTGGACGGTGATTTATATAGTTGCCGGGTTTCCTAGAACCCCTGCAATGAATTGCAGACATGATCAGTGGTTCATGTATCTACACACCGATACCGGTAGATAACACCACTAAATATGTTTCAACAACTAATAAAATACACCATTATTGTTCTCAGTTCTAAGAGGACAGTCTACCTTAATGTCCAAGTTTTCCAATCATTACAATTGGGACTACTAAGTCTATTATGTAGTATAACAACTAGGGGATTGATTAACATTTGAAATCTTAAGAATCACAAAAATATTTGGTCAAGACCAACATCTCAAAACCCATGAATTTTGTATGCCACGATAGTGTGGACGTATACAAATTCTAAAAGGAGATTTTATCCATTAATTTTATTATCTTGTCAACTTATGACAAATAAAATTAATAGTTGGTCTGTCTTTAATCAAATATTTGGTCAAGACTCTAAATTTAAAATAATATTGATTCCTCTAACAATACTATTTAAATTTACCAACACCTCAAAACACCGTGAATTTTGCATGCCACGTTAGTGTGGACGTATACAAAATCAACATTTGTAAGAGGAGGGTTTTACCCATTAATTATCTTGTCAACCTAACTTTATGACAAATAAAATTATCTCAAACACCGTTAATTTTGTATGCCACGTTCGTGTGGACGTATACAAAATCAATCATTTGTAAGAGGGGTTTTAACCCATTAATTTTATTATCTTGTCAACCTAGTTTTATGATAAATTAATAGTTGGTTTCCTTTTGGTCACACAAGTAATAGCAGTGACTCCGTTGGGGAGGATACTATTAGATGCATCTAAGTGTATACCATTACTTTGATACTAAGTCCATTAAATAGAATTGTGCCCCTTCAGTTGGAGAAGATCACACACATCCTAAATAATTTCCTATAACCATCCATTAAGGAAGTTTGATCTAGTGATCCGCAAACAAACTCATCCGTTGTGGAGGGAGGCACTCAGAGCCAACACGCAAGCTTGTTGCATCACTTACAAACCAGTAATGGAGATCGTGGGATTTATATACTAATCTCTCTCCCACTTAGTTATTTAAAATGAGGAATGTTAACCTATGCTAGCATATAACACATGGACATATAGTAAATAAAAGTAATAAATTTGGAAATTAATTTTCCAACTATTATGACATTTTCATCATTGTCCTCTGTGTGATCCAACCCTACCTGCTGCCATCTTTAGCCACCGTCATCGGGTCGAGTTGTCGCATCTATCTCGCTTCTTATTCCGCTGCGCCTCTGGTCCTCCGATAGCACCACGCCTCGCAAGGATACGATCCGCGATAAATATAGAATTTTACATACATCGATCCTATATTCCATAAAGAAATGTACATGTATTCTAGATCGAACAAAAATAAAATTCTAAAAATAACACAGCTCCTGCTGTATTTGATACATACAATCATGCACACAAAATAATGCCCTTGACATGTCCAAGGGTCCAATCAAACACAATATCTATATGCCATAATAGTTGGAGCCTGCAACCAAAGAGTTAGCACATCCTACTATTATCCTGCCTAAATTATGTATGACATGTGCATAATCTATTTGAAAACCAAACACACAGAGGCAAACCCTAGCTCTGATACCAATTGTTGGTTAGTCCTAGGAAAATCATACCGGTTCCACTATACAAAAATTTTGTACAAGTGTCGAACCTTTCCTTAAATAATCTATTGTGTTCTTTAGAAGTTAAATTAGGAATCACAGACGGAACTTAACATCATTGATTCCAAGTTTAACTTATCTGTTCTTAATGGTTTAGATTTGAATTGCAAGAGAAACTTAACACTATTGATTCAAATCCACCCATGTTATTAATTCCATTAAATATTAATTTCTAAAATTGGCTTCCAGGACTACATGGCGAGGCACATGGCCTTCTTGGATATGGGAGCAACCACTACCGCCTAGACAAAGCCTTTTAAGGAAAGCTAATATTTAATTTCCTTAAATAACTCTAGGTTTAACCAAAAAGAACAATCAAATCACAAATTCAAAAAATAAAAAAAAAGAAACGTAACTTCGAAACAAATCCGAAAACTCTAGAATCATATGCCTCTTGTGTTTGGTATATCCAAAAATAACTATACAAAGAAAACTAGTATAATGCGGAAAACAATGACTAGTTATACCTTTCTTTGTAAGCAAATAACCTTTTGATCTTCTACCGTATTCCTCTTCTTATCCCGGACGTTGTGTGACCAACGATCTACCGAGATGAGAATCCACCTAAGCCACCTTCTTCTCCAAGCAAGATTCGGCCACCATAATTGTCCATGAGAAGTAGAGGTCCGACCACCACCACCAAGCTCCAAGGGATGCTAGAAAAGCCTCATTTCTCTCCTTCTTCTCCTAGCTAGAACCGGCCATCAACAAGAGCTCCAAGAGAAGATGAAACCGGCCACTAAAGAAGAAGAGAAGAGGAGAGGGAGAACCTCTAGGGTCGGCCACACCAAGGAGAAAAAGAGAGGAAGAAAAAGAATAGAGTTCTCTAGCCATGAAGGCACCTCTACCCCCTCTTTTATAATCCTTGGCCTTGGCAAATAAGGAAATTTTAAATAAAAACTTCCTTATTACTTTGCAATGAAAAGGAAAATTTAATTAATTAAAATTAAAATCCTTTTCACAATTGTAATGGCCGGCCACCTCTAATTCTCCATCAAGGAAAGTTTTTATTCACAAGAATTAAAACTTCCTAATTTGTTTCCGGAAATTTATAAAAAATTTCTCCAATAAATTTTCCCTTCATGGTGGATTATAAAAATGAAATTTTATAAATTAAAATCTTTCTTTTAAACATGTGGATGATTTCCAAAAAGGAAAGTTATCTCTAAAAATTAAAATCTTTCTTTTAAACATGTGGATGATTTCCAAAAAGGAAAGTTATCTCTAAAAATTAAAATCTCCTTTCAATCTACAAATAAGGAAAGATATCAAATCTTTTCTTAATCTTTTGTAGAAACTTATAAAAGGGAATATTTAATTTTTAAACTCTTTTTTAAATCATGAACATGGTTAAAAAGGAAAGTTTTCTTAAAATTAAAATCCACCTTTCAATCTACAAATAAGGAAAGATTTCAAATCTTTTCTTAATCTTTTGTAGAAAGCTATAAAAGGAAAGATTTAAATTTTAAACTCTCTCTTAAAACCATGATATCCACATAAGAAATAATTTTAATAAAAATCCCTTTTTAATATGATGTGACCGGCCACACCAAGCTTGGGTTCAAGCTAGGGTCGGCCACACCAACTCAACTCATCCTATTTACTTGGCCGACCCAAGCTTAGGTTCCAAGCTTGCTTGGCCGGCCCCAATAGGATGGGTATAAAGGCGGGTAAGAAGTGGGTATGTGGTGGATATAAATCTCTATATACAAGAGGCTACGATAGGGACCGAGAGGAGGAATTGGTTTTGGTCTCCCGATGAAATTAAGCTTCTCGTGTTCGCCTCGAACACACAACTTAACTTCATCAATAATAATTCATATCACTAAAGAATTATTATTGAACTACCGCACCAATCTCAAATTACATTTTGGGCTCCTTCTTATTATGAGTGTGTTAGTCTCTCTGTGTTTAAGATGTCGAATGCCCACTAATTAAATGAGTTATTGACAACTCACTTAATTAATATCTTAGTCGAAGAGTAGTACCACTCAATCTCATCATCATGTCGGACTAAATCCACCTGCAGGGTTTAACATGACAATCCTTAAGAGCTCCTCTTGGGGACATTATCAACCTAGATTACTAGGACAGTTTCCTTCTATAATCAACAACACACACTATAAGTAATATCATTTCCCAACTTATCGGGCTTATTGATTTATTGAGCTAAATCTCACCCATTGATAAGTCAAAGAAATAAATACTAAATATATGTGTTTGTTATTATATTAGGATTATGTAACGACCACCCTTCTTACTACTAATACACTCTAAGGATGACCGTTACTTGACTACTAACTCTACTTAACCGGTATGAAAAAAAAAAAATCACATGGAAACCCTACCGAAAAATTTCGGCAGAGTCTCCCCTGTACCGGTGATCAAATCAACAATTATCCACAGGCGGCTGGAACATATATTTTCACAACCACACAGTTTAATAAATCAAATCATGTAAGTAATGAAAAGCGGAAACATAACTTCTTACTACAAAATTTTCTTATCAACTTAATAAGAAATTAAACTAAACAAATTCTTAAACTAAGTGAGTTCTTTAGCTAAGTCTCAAGGATCTCCATAGTCCACACATCACACACCGTCACAGCATCTCCTTGTCGCCTTCTTCCTTATACCTTAGCTTTTCCTTTATCTGCAGTAGGAGGAAAATAGTATTTATAAGCTAAAAGCTTAGTGAGCGCTATCCTACTCACAAAAACTCGATATGCATGTATATAAATAAAAACATACTAAAACTGAATGCTAACATGTAAAGCTACTCATGCTCATAAATAGCAAAGAAATCAACTAACTGGAAAACTAACATGTATAGCTACTCATGCTCATAAATAGCAAAGGAATCAACTAACTGAAAAACTAAACATGTATAGCTAATCATGCTCATAAATAGCGAAGAAACTAACTAAAAAGCTAACATGTAAAGCTAGTCATAGAACTATCATGTGTATCAATAAGAAACTGAATTGATACCTAAGCTAAACTAATTAATGCTAAACTGAGTCTAACTTGTATTCACATAACTAATTTGTGAAGTTTTGAAAACTATTTACATAATAGATTAAAATAATAATCATGCTGCTGATGGGCCCGGCAACTGTACTTGCTGTGCGCGCATCCCTAACCAAACCCGGGATTGCAAGTTCCAAGTCTAGTAGGGTTTACTAGGTTATCTAAACCTAGGGACGACTGTGGGAGCCCAACCCAATGGATATCTAATCTAGTACAGTGCCACTGCTGAAAATAAAATACTGATTTCATAGCTAATTTTCTTACCTTGCTTTAACTAGGTTGTCTGAACCTAGAACTAG
The DNA here is from genome assembly GCF_018446385.1 of Zingiber officinale. Lineage (NCBI taxonomy): Eukaryota > Viridiplantae > Streptophyta > Magnoliopsida > Zingiberales > Zingiberaceae > Zingiber > Zingiber officinale. Next base: position 88,039,113 of record NC_055992.1, read on the forward strand.
GTTATCTGAACCTAGGGGCGACTGTGGGAGCCCACCCATTGGACCGTAGTCCCATATAAGCTGAAGCAAGACTAAATAAGTTATTTCAAATGCTTCTACTACATTTACTGAGCTATTAAAATGCCTACTGTAGCATTATATTGAGCTAAGCATTTTATCAAGCACTTGGTGTGCACTAGAACACACCCTACGTACTGAAAATCTGTATACAAAGCTTAACATAAATCTGCATGCAAAGCCTAACAAAAATCTGCATATTATGCTAATCAAAAATTCTGTACTATAAGCTTAATAAAAATCTATTCTAAAACTGAAATTCTGCATGCAATACTTATCAAAATCTGCAAGCCATACTAAACTGAAGTGCCTAAAAATAACATGGTACAACACTTAAAACCTCATACCAAAACTGAAAACACATATAACAGAACTTAATGGATCTACTCATGTTGATTTGTTTCTAACCGAGCATAGCCTAAAGGAAAATTACTACTGCTATCAAAGTTAACACAAGTTACACTAAAGCATGCTCTCAACAGGTTTGCGAATTCTGACTCGTTTCCAGTTAATTGCATATAAACTAAAATCTGTAAAGCTTACATAAAATGAACCACTTAAACACATGTTGTTCATGTCATTCTAATGGTAAAGAGGACTGGTAATGCTTATTAAATGGCACAAAAAAATCTAGAACTACATGCTCAAGATGAAGAGTTGTTTAGGTTCATGAAAGCAGCCTAAATTCAGAAATTGCATGCTCTAAAATAAAACTGCTCATACACATTGGATAGCATGGAATTAATTAAGTCTGCATACTAAGCTTGACACTATAAAACAATCTGCACTTAATAAAAAAAACTGTGTAAAACCTGTTCAAAGCTATACTTTTACATAGCAATTGGGATCTTTAAGCATGCTACAGTAGAAACAAACTAAGGAACGAGTAATTTGGATTCCTTAAACATGCTTCAACAAAAATAAGTCAAAGAAACAAGAAATCTGGATTCCTTAAACATGCTTCAACAGAAATAAGGCAAAGAAACAAGAAATCTGGATTCCTTAAACATGCTTCAACAGAAATAAGGCAGAGGAAACAATTCTTGGGAATTACTCTTAATCTTCCAGTCATCAATTCCTAAAGCATGCTACTGCCACATTAAAAAGAAATAAGCGAATCTCATATAGAACTCTCTAAGCATGCTATAGAATGCTACGGCAGAAATAACAGGGAGAAGACAAATCTCGAAAATTTCCCTTAATCCCTAAAATTCTGCACACATGATCCAAACAAAAGAAACTATATCCCTAGCACAATAATTTCGGCACAACACAATCCGAAACAAAAAGACATGCTGTGGATGATAAGGAATGAAATCAAATTCCGAAATCAAAAGGAAAAGAAGATCAATGTCGCGGAACTACTCCTACTGCAGGTGAGAAGCAACTCACCTAGCGTTCTTGGACTTACAACCAAACGCAAGGAGGACTTCTAGGTCTCGGAGCTCTAATCGGAAGACTCGAAATCGCGTCTCCTCCTCGTGCTCCAGATTTCTCCTCGTCAAGAGGAGCTCGGCGGTGTGAAGAATCCATAGAACCTTGCCTTGGTCGGCCGCCGGAGTGAAGCCCTAAGCCCTCTTTTGTGTTTTCATTCGAGCAGAGAACGGCGTCGGGAGAGAAAAAAGAGATAGGGTTTTTTGGTCCCGAGTAATCAAGCCCTAAGTTCTCACTTTATAACTCCAATATTTCTATTAACTACTATTGCTTATATATTTTTCTCTTCCCTTCTTATTAATAAAGCCCGCTGGCCCAGTTGGTTGGCTGCATTCTGCTTCGGGCGCGACTCGTGGGTTCGAATCCTAGCTGCAACCATTTTATTTCCTATTATTCTCTGTTTCCTAACTACTGCTTAAATAGAATTTTTCTCCTTCTATAATAACAAATGACTGCTAGCACACTTGGTTAACTCAGTTTTAACCAAATCCCAGGTCACAGCTTCGATTCCTCATCCGCGCACTTTTATTTTCAATTTATTTAAACATTCCTAAATACTACTTATATATATATATTTCACTCCATATAAGGTTAACAAAAATCGTGTAGCTCAGCTGGTCGGCTGCATCTGGTTAAAACCTGGTTCGGGTCCGAGGTCTTGGGTTCAAAACCCAGCTTTAACATATATATATATTTTTTTATTATTTTTTTTTAAACTTCTTCCTCTTGGTAAAAATACCAAACGAACTCCAAAAATAGCATAAAAATACTCTAAAAATTTCTAAAAATCTCTAGAATTTTTCTATAGCATTTCTATATATTTTTGAATTATTTTTGGGGCTCAAAATGAGGAAATTTGGGTCGTTACAATTCCCCACACCTTATAAAAAGTTCGTCCTCGAACTTAGAATAATTCTAGATCTCTCTGTCTCATACTGTCCTTACACTCCTAAATAATTTCCTCGTGCTCCTGGTTCTAAATAACTTCTACTAATGGTACTCTTTGTTCCTTAGTCTCTTAACTTCTCGGTCCTCTATCATTCATATCAAATCATATCCATTAGTGGTCCTTGAAAGGCTTGTTATAAGGTCTCTGGAGACCATAGGTGCATTAGTCACACCAAATGACATGACTACAAATTCGTAGTGTCCATTTCTGGTCCTGCAAACCGTTCTGGGTGTATCACTTCCTTTCACTTTCAACTGATGGTTCCCCAAAACGCAGGTCTGTTTTAGAGAACATTATTGCCCTCTTTAGCTGATCCAATAGATCATCTATTCTGGGAAGAGGGTACTTGTCCTTAACTGCTACTTTGCTCAGCGCTCTAAAATCTATGCACATTAGCATAGATCCGTCTTTCTCCTTAACGAACAACTCTGAAGCTCTCCGGGATGAATAACTAGGGCGAATGAAACCCTTGTCAAGTAGCTCCTAAAATTGTTCTTGTAACTCTCTTAGCTCTGCTAGAAAAATTTGATACAGAGCTTTTGAAATTGAACTGGTATCAGGAAACAACTCAATTTCAAACTCTACTTCTATGTTGGGAGATAGTCAAAGTAGCTCTTCTAGAAATTCTTCTGGGTATTCGCAGACTACCCGAACGTCTTCCTGTTTGGGTCTTTCTTGTTATCATTGTCCTTCTAATTCTAATTACTTAACTGGGTTCTCTGTTTCCCCACTGTCTTGTCTTCTATCTTGACTGGCTTATGTTGCGTTTGTTGAGCCTTGTTGCTATTCAGACAGTGCTCACTAATGCCCTGCTGACCAGCTCTTCGCCAATCTATGGTCGGTGAGTTTCACTACTCACATTAGGTGTTATTTCTGGTCTCAACATTAGGAGCATCAGTCTGACTCGTTCTTTCACTGTACTTACTAACTCTAAGCAAAGGTGAGCTAGCCTGTTAAATCTTTTAACCGCTTCTTCTACTGGTAGGTCACCTTGTCTCGAAGTCAACCCAGCTCATCTGGTTGACTGCTCACTTACTCTTAACTCGCTCCCACTACATACAAGCATCTCCAGATAGGCAGAAAGAGGCACACTTAATGGTATCAACCTTCTCGACTTCTGGTCAGTCAAGAAGCTCCATTGTGCTCTCAAATGTCTTGAACCAAGCCTGGGCATCCCAGGGCTCAGTCGTTCCTGAGAAGCTTTCTGGTTTCAGCTTCAGCCACTGGATGAGATATGCTTCTTATCTTTTAGATGCTGTGGCGACTTCCAGGGCAGCTGATGGGACTTCAGTCACCACTGGGGTCTCCACATTAATGGTTGGGGAAGTGGGAGGAGGTGGCTTCTGATTGGTCATTAGATTGGCAATCACTTGCTGCTGCTCGCTACTTGTCTCTGAAGTTGAGTAACAACTTCAGTGAGAATAGGCCCAGGGGTTCTGGGCTCTTCGTTCTCCTAATCTTGGTTCTCAGTATAAACGGTAGGGGATGTCCTCTTCTTGACATCCAATTATAGAGAGGAAAAAGACTAAATAACTTCTCTAACCCTTCTAATCATATATATATATGAATAAAGAAAAGGGAAACAAAATCTTCTATCTTAATTAAGCACTTAAAACAATTACTTTATACTGCAAATAGTAATAAAAGAAAGCAATAAAGAAAGAAATTAAATACTTTCTTACTTGAAGACGGCAAGGATGATGCTGATGTGTGATGCTGGAGAATGGGAACTGCTCTGATACCAACTGTAACGACCACCCTTCTTACTACTACTACACTCTAAGGATGACCGTTACTTGACTACTAACTCTACTTAACCGGTATGAAAAAAAAATCACATGGAAACCCTACCGAAAAATTTTGGCAGAATCTCCCCTGTACCGGTGACCATATCCGTAAATACATACAGAGTATACTCAGCCACAGGCGGCTGGAACATATATTTTCACAACCACGCAGTTTAATAAATCAAATCATGTAAGTAATGAAAAGCGGAAACATAACTTCTTACTACAAAATTTTCTTATCAACTTAATAAGAAATTAAACTAAACAAATTCTTAAACTAAGTGAGTTCTTTAGCTAAGTCTCAAGGATCTCCATAGTCCACACATCACACACCGTCACAGCATCTCCTTGTCGCCTTCTTCCTTATACTTTAGCTTTTCCTTTATCTGCATTAGGAGGAAAATAGTATCTATAAGCTAAAAGCTTAGTGAGCGCTATCCTACTCACAAAAACTCGATATGCATGTATATAAATAAAAACATGCTAAAACTGAATGCTAACATGTAAAGCTACTCATGCTCATAAATAGCAAAGAAATCAACTAACTGGAAAACTAACATGTATAGCTACTCATGCTCATAAATAGCAAAGGAATCAACTAACTGAAAAACTAAACATGTATAGCTAATCATGCTCATAAATAGCGAAGAAACTAACTAAAAAGCTAACATGTAAAGCTAGTCATAGAACTATCATGTGTATCAATAAGAAACTGAATTGATACCTAAGCTAAACTAATTAATGCTAAACTGAGTCTAACTTGTATTCACATAACTAATTTGTGAAGTTTTGAAAACTATTTACATAATAGATTAAAATAATAATCATGCTACTGATGGGCCCGGCAACTGTACTTGCTGTGCGCGCATCCCTAACCAAACCCGGGATTGCAAGTTCTAAGTCTAGTAGGGTTTACTAGGTTATCTAAACCTAGGGACGACTGTGGGAGCCCAACCCAATGAATATCTAATCCAGTACAGTGCCACTGCTGAAAATAAAATACTGATTTCATAGCTAATTTTCTTACCTTGCTTTAACTAGGTTGTCTGAACCTAGAACTAGGTTATCTGAACCTAGGGGCGACTGTGGGAGCCCACCCATTGGACCGTAGTCCCATATAAGCTGAAGCAAGACTAAATAAGTTATTTCAAATGCTTCTATTGCATTTACTGATCTATTAAAATGCCTACTGTAGCATTATATTGAGCTAAGCATTTTATCAAGCACTTGGTGTGCACTAGAACACACCCTACGTACTGAAAATCTGTATACAAAGCTTAACATAAATCTGCATGCAAAGCCTAATAAAAATCTGCATATTATGCTAATCAAAAATTCTGTACTATAAGCTTAATAAAAATCTATCCTAAAACTGAAATTCTGCATGCAATACTTATCAAAATCTGCAAGCCATACTAAACTGAAGTGCCTAAAAATAACATGGTACAACACTTAAAACCTCATACAAAAACTGAAAACACATATAACAGAACTTAATGGATCTACTCATGTTGATTTGTTTCTAACCGAGCATAGCCTAAAGGAAAATTACTACTGCTATCAAAGTTAACACAAGTTACACTAAAGCATGCTCTCAACAGGTTTGCGAATTCTGACTCGTTTCCAGTTAATTGCATATAAACTAAAATCTGTAAAGCTTACATAAAATGAACCACTTAAACACATGTTGTTCATGTCATTCTAATGGTAAAGAGGACTGGTAATGCTTATTAAATGGCACAAAAAAATCTAGAACTACATGCTCAAGATGAAGAGTTGTTTAGGTTCATGAAAGCAGCCTAAATTCAGAAATTGCATGCTCTAAAATAAAACTGCTCATACACATTGGATAGCATGGAATTAATTAAGTCTGCATACTAAGCTTGACACTATAAAAACAATCTGCACTTAATAAAAAAAACTGTGTAAAACCTGTTCAAAGCTATACTTTTACATAGCAATTGGGATCTTTAAGCATGCTACAGCAGAAACAAACTAAGGAACGAGTAATTTGGATTCCTTAAACATTCTTCAACAGAAATAAGTCAAAGAAACAAGAAATCTGGATTCCTTAAACATGCTTCAACAGAAATAAGGCAAAGAAACAAGAAATCTGGATTCCTTAAACATGCTTCAACAGAAATAAGGCAGAGGAAACAATTCTTGGGAATTACTCTTAATCTTCCAGTCATCAATTCCTAAAGCATGCTACTGCCACATTAAAAAGAAATAAGCGAATCTCATATAGAACTCTCTAAGCATGCTATAGAATGCTACGGCAGAAATAACAGGGAGAAGACAAATCTCAGAAATTTCCCTTAATCCCTAAAATTCTGCACACTTGATCCAAACAAAAGAAACTATATCCCTAGCACAATAATTTCGACACAACACAATCCGAAACAAAAAGACATGCTATGGATGATAAGGAATGAAATCAAATTCCGAAATCAAAAGGAAAAGAAGATCAATGTCACGGAACTACTCCTACTGCAGGTGAGAAGCAACTCACCTAGCGTTCTTGGACTTACAACCAAACGCAAGGAGGACTTCTAGGTCTCGGAGCTCTAATCGGAAGACTCGAAATCGCGGCTCCTCCTCGTGCTCCAGATTTCTCCTCGTCAAGAGGAGCTCGGCGGTGTGAAGAATCCATAGAACCTTGCCTTGGCCGGCCGCCGGAGTGAAGCCCTAAGCCCTCTTTTGTGTTTTCATTCGAGCAGAGAACGGCGTCGGGAGAGAAAGAAGAGATAGGGTTTTTTGGTCCCGAGTAATCAAGCCCTAAGTTCTCACTTTATAACTCCAATATTTCTATTAACTACTATTGCTTATATATTTTTCGCTTCCCTTCTTATTAATAAATCCCACTGGCCCAGTTGGTTGGCTGCATTCTGCTTCGGGCGCGACTCGCGGGTTCAAATCCCAGCTGCAACCATTTTATTTCCTATTATTCTCTGTTTCCTAACTACTGCTTAAATAGAATTTTTCTCCTTCTATAATAACAAATGACTGCTAGCACACTTGGTTAACTCAGTTTTAACCAAATCCCAGGTCGCAGCTTCGATTCCTCATCCGCGCACTTTTATTTTCAATTTATTTAAACATTCCTAAATACTGCTTATATATATTTCACTCCATATAAGGTTAACAAAAATCGTGTAGCTCAGCTGGTCGGCTGCATCCAGTTAAAACTTGGTTCGGGTCCGAGGTCTTGGGTTCAAAACCCGGCTTTAACATATATATGTTTTTTTTTTATTTTTTTTTAAACTTCTTCCTCTTGGTAAAAATACCAAACGAACTCCAAAAATAGCATAAAAATACTCTAAAAATTTCTAAAAATCTCTAGAATTTTTCTATAGCATTTCTAAATATTTTTGAATTATTTTTGGGGCTCAAAATGAGGAAATTTGGGTCGTTACAGATTAAGAGTACACACTTCCATAATAACTAAGGTCTAGTTCTTTTATCAAGTCAGTATAAAAAGAACTTACCTAAAATGGTCCTACTCAATACACTTAGAGTGTACTAGTGTAATTTATTAGTCAAGATAAACTAATACCTAATTACACTAAGACTATTCCAATGATTTGTTCCCTTCCATCTTAGTCGTGAGCAACTGTTTATAATTTATAAAGAACTGATAAAATGATCTTCTGTGTGTGACACCACACCCCATGTTATCTACAATATAAATTAATTGAATAACTACACTTAACAAATAAATGTAGGTATTTGACTATTGTGATTATTTATTTCTAAATAAATGTTTATATAAAAGCTAGGCTTTTAGTATATACTCTAACAAAAGTATCATGGATCGTTATATGAGTGTCATATACTTTCTCATGTGACTATTAGTATGACTATCAGTCCTTGAACCTGAAGTCACCATGGTTCCCTACATAAGGAGTTGCATACTTTGACTTCGTCAAACATCACCCATAAATGGGTGGACTATAAAGGCGATTACTGGGTATGTAACGAATTATGTGGAGGGATGTGAGTGATGTAGATGGGATCTATCCCTCCTATATGACGGGAGTGACATCATGATTCTTGATAGAGTGAGACCACTAAGTGCATGGTCATGCCCAAATGATTCAATATGAGATATTGTGCTCATTTGATTATAGTGAGTCTACTTAGAGTTCAAGACATAGATTGATTAGAGGATGACATGGTCTATGCCTCAATTGATCAATCTAGATGTCTAGGATAGAAGGACATTGTCACATATTGTGAGAGTCACAATAAGTAGTCACAATGGTGATGTTGGATCTCAACATTCTTATAACTTGGGTACTAATGATATGTTGCTAGATACCACTCATTTCTTATGTTTCTAAATGAGTTTAGGAGTATTTCCAACGTTACAAGAACCTATAGGGTCACACACAAAGGAAAATTAGATGGAGATTAGGTTCATATGATGGACCAAGAGGATTAGGTTCATGCGATGAACCAAATTGGATTAAGAGTAATCCAAATTAGACTAATTGAGTTGGACTCAATTTGATTCATGTGTCAAATGAGTCTAATTTAAATTATGATTCATTGAATCAATTTAAACCAATGAATAGAGATTCATTAAATTAAATTGATTTGAATCAAATGGTAGATTTGATCAACCATGGGAGATAAGAGGTCAAGTTTGACTTGACTTGAGAGGGAAGATGAAGGGTCAAGTTTGACTTGACCAAATGCCACCTCATTTGTGACTTGGCATGGTCGACCATTGATGGTGTTCTACATCATCAAGGCTACATCATTATGTGCCACCTCATGAGGAAGACCAAGAGCCATGACTCTTGGTATTACATGGAGGTATAAACCCTAAATTAAGTGGCCGGCCACATTAGTGGTGAGTGAATTCTCATTCAAGGCTTCTTCTTCCTCTTCCTCTCTTCTCTTGCTCTCCTTCTCCTCCATTGTCGAGACCTCTCAAGGGTGCTAGCATACTCTAAGTGGTTCTCTCCACCTTTTTTCCGTGTGGATACGTGTAGAGGAGTGTACACTTGACACTCTAAGAGATCCAGCAACCGTTTGGACGAGCGGGATAAGCGAAGGGCATCTCTACAAGAGTAACACTTCTTTTCATTTAGATCTAAGGTAGATCTAGTGTAGACAAACATGTACATGAATTTTATTTATTTATCTTCGCACGAATCCGTGGCTAGCTTCGAGGTTTTCGCAACGCCAAAAGTGGTTTTTACGGCTCGAAATTGCTAACAGTGGTATCAGAGCCACGTGTGAAGCTTGTGCAAGTTTTGTTTTTGTTTTTATTAAAAGGTTTCAGATCTTTAAGTTTCTGTAATTTTTCTATTTTTATGGATTTTGTGAGTATTTTTCTTGTAGATGCGAAGAAACAAGTGCTTGGACACTTGTAGGCTTCATCTACCAAGAAAAACCTTTCGAAACGACAAGATCTCGCTCAAACAAAATTATTTTTTTTGGGACAGCCACTTAAGGCACTGTTAGATCAAGATGGGACACTCGTGATATTTATTTCACGGGAAGAGGCGCTGCCCCTAACCCCACAAGGGGCATTGTCTCACGATCGTGCCCGAAAATCGCTAAATGGGACCGCCGGGGAGTAATGACTCATAAAATTGATAAAAGCCAGTAGTAAAATTATAGAAATTTATGTAAAATACATAATTTAAAATTATGTATGATATTGTGATGGTCATGGCCCAAAAACTCCAATATGATCGGTTAAAAATTGTGTTGTAATTCATAATATGACCTGCGCATAATTTTTTGTATTGTGCGTGTTGTTTATGATATACAACCTGCGTGTCGTGCCTCCCCTTTTATGTTCCTATTGTAAATAGATTTTAGACTCGAATGTAACTCGAGTTTCATATTTGTAATGTACAAAATGAAGTGGTGGAAGGTCCACTCAAGGAGGAGTTACGAGGAGGATGTTATCAACACATGGTGGTCAAAAGGAGGCGCTTGAAGAGGCTGTTATCCCTAGGTTGACCGTCTGATCTTCTCATTGGCTTGAGAAGATTGTAGTAGGGCCATGACCTCATCAGAATTAATTAATCAGTATATATGTTTGCTTGTGTGTATGTGATGCATGCTAATGTAGGGTAATTAGTGTCTTAATGCGTATATGATACACATTCATGATTAGATTAGATCTTAATCAAGTCAACTCAAAATGCCTACCAAGTTTTGATACCCATCACTATCTCGATCATTTGTTGTTGTTGAATCTGCCAAAGCAGAGCAACGCATATTATCTTGGTAGGGTGCGGAGGGACAATCTTGGTCGCCTATCAAAGCTTGGGTGAGTACAAACTCAATTAGATTGAGTATAACTAGTTAACTTAATTGGATCGGGTAAAACTATAGACATTTTCCAACGGTTGGAAGAAACAAGAGTTGCATAGAGTTGTAATTGATAATTAGTTATCTACCGATCATACTAAGTCTTGGGCGATTTAGCCAAAGCTAACTCAATGCATAGTATGATGTGGATATTGTCCCACAAGAATTATAGCTAATTGGTATGAATCTAGTAGTGTGGTTTGACCACATCCATGACTTGATTCTACAAAAACCCTATAATTTAGTGGGAGCATCATTTAGTTAAAGGCCTAATTAAATGATAAGTGGAATATGATATTTACTTTCTACTTTATTTATGTTGTAGATTGTCATGTCAACAAACACGAACACTTTCTCCCTGCGTTCTGTCCTTAACAAGGACAAGCTCAATGAAGCTAATTTTCTGGACTGGTACAGGAATCTGAGAATCGTTCTCACACAAGAAAGAAAACTGTACATCTTGGAGCAACCCATTCCAGAGGCACCTCCTGCCACTGCCACGCGAGCTGACCGAGATGCTTATAAGAAGCATCAAGATGATGCATTAGATGTATCATGCCTCATGCTCGTAACCATGAACTCTGAGCTTCAGAAGCAACACGAGTTGATGACTGCTTATGATATGGTTGAACATCTTCGTCAACTATATCAAGGACAAGCAAGGCACGAGAGATTCGAGATCTCTAAGGCACTGTTTCAGTGCAAGATGCAAGATGGGACTCCCGTAGGTCCATATGTACTCAAGATGATTGGATACATAGAGAACCTACAGAGGTTGGGATTCCCACTTGGCCAAGAACTAGCCACTGACTTGATCTTGCAATCCTTGCTAGAAAGTTACAGTCAATTTGTCATAAATTACAACATGAATGAAATTGATAAGCCACTGCCTGAGCTACTAAGCATGTTGCGAACTGCTGAGATCAACCTTAAGAAGATAAAGCCCAACTCCATTCTGATGGTGCAAAAGCATAAAGGCAAGGGCAAGCCTAAAAGCAAGGGAAAGTCCCAAGCCAAGGGCAAAAGCAAGGTAATGAAACCTAAAGGAGGGGTTGCCAAGGATGCTACCTGCTTCCACTACAGTCAGACCGGGCACTGGAAGAGGAACTGCAAAGGATACCTGGAAGATCTTAAGAAGAAGAGAAATGAGATTTCTTCTTCAGGTATATATGTTATAGAAGTCAATCTTTCTATTTCTTCATCGTGGGTATTAGATACCGGATGTGCTTCTCACATTTGTACTAATGTACAGGCGTTGAGAAATAACAGGGCATTGACAAAGAGCGAGGTGGACCTACGAGTAGGAAATGGAGCACGGGTTGCTACTGTTGCTGTAGGAACTTACTATCTATCTCTGCGCTCTGGGCTTGTACTAGAATTAGATGAATGTTATTATGCGCCTGCTCTCACAAAGAACATCATTTCAGTTTCTTGTTTAGACAAGAAAGGCTTTTCTTTTATAATAAAGAACAAATGTTGTTCTATTTGTTTGAAAGATATGTTCTATTGTAGTGCACCTCTGATGAACGAACTCTACATTCTAGACTTAGAGAACCCCATCTATAACATAAGTACCAAAAGGTTCAAGTCAAATGAAATGAACTGAACCTATCTCTGGCATTGTCGCTTAGGTCATATAAATAAGAATCTCTTATCCCAGCTCCATAAAGATGGTTTGCTGGACTCATTTGATTTTGAATCATATGAGACATGCGAGTCATTCCTACTGGGCAAGATGACTAAGACTCCCTTTAGTGGACACAACGAAAGAGCAACTGACTTGTTAGGACTTATACATAGTGATGTATGTGGCACTTTTCAATGTCACTGCCAGAGGTGGTTATAGGTACTTCATTACATTTACTGATGACTTCAGTAGATATGGCTATGTGTATTTGATGACACATAAGTCACAATCCTTTGAAAAGTTCAAAGAATTCAAGAATGAAGTACAAAATCATCTAGGCAAGAGTATTAAAATACTTCAATCAGATCGAGGTGATGAATACCTTAGCCATGAGTTTTGTGACTATCTAGCTGAGTGTTGGATTCTATCCCAACTCACTCCTCCTGGAAAGCCACAATGGAATGGTGTATCCGAAAGGAGGAATCATACCCTATTAGATATGGTACAATCTATGATAAGTCACACAGATCTTCCTATATCTTTTTAGGGATATGCTCTAGACACAACAGCCTTCACACTTAACCGTGTTCCATCCAAAGCTGTGATAAAGATACCATATAGGATATGGACTGGACGAGATGCCCAGATAACTTTTATGAGGATTTGGGATTGTGAGGCTTACGTTCGATGTTAAGTCTCAGACAAATTGGGACCCAAATCCGATAAGTGCTATTTTATAGGATATTCCAAGGAAACGAAGGGATATTACTTCTACATTCCCAGTCACCACAAAGTGTTTGTGGCTAAGACTGGGGTATTTCTAGAAAAGGACTTTGTTTCTAGAAAAACTAGTGGGAGTACGTTCGATCTTGAAAAAGTTCAAGATATGGACCATAGCACTGAAGCCTTGATGGAAGATGAACTGGAACCACAAAATGTTGTGGATGATGAGATTGTTGTACAAGGAGTTGAGGAACAACACCCAGTTCAAGTAGACCTACCTCTTCGCAGGTCTGACAGGGTACGTCGTTAGTCTGAGAGATACTCATTTCTCTTGTCTAACCATGATGATGTTATGCTCATTGAGAATGAGCCTACCTCCTATCAGGAAGCTGTGATGAGACCAGATTCTGAGAAATGGCTAGAGGCCATGAGATCCGAGATAGAATCCATGTACACCAACCAAGTATGGACTTTGGTTGATCCACCTGAAGGCGTCAAACCCATTTGGTGTAAGTGGGTCTTTAAGAGAAAGACTGACATGGATGGACTTATTACCTATAAGGGTCGTTTGGTAGCTAAAGGTTTCAAGCAAATTCATGGTATTGACTATGATGAAACATTTTCTCCAGTTGCGATGTTTAAGTCCATTCGGATCATGCTTGCTATTGTAGCATACCACGATTATGAGATCTGGCAGATGGATGTCAAAACCGTATTTCTGAATGGAAACTTGCTCGAGGATGTGTACATGACACAACCTGAGGGTTTTGTAGATCCACTGCATACTGGCAGAGTATGCAAGCTGCATAAGTCCATTTATGGACTAAAGCAAGCTTCTTGGAGCTAGAATCTTCGATTCGATGATGCAATTAAATAGTTTAGTTTCATCAAGAATGAAGATGAACCATGTGTCTACAAGAAGGTTGTTGGGAACACAGTTGTCTTCCTTGTATTGTATGTGGATGACATACTACTTATTGGAAATGACATCCCTTTGCTGTAGTCTGTAAAGACTTGGCTGGGGAATTGTTTCTCAATGAAGGACTTAGGGGAAGCAACCTGTATTCTAGGAATAAAGATCTATAGAGATAGATCTAAGAGATTGCTTAGCCTAAGTCAAAGTACATATATTGACACGGTATTATTACGGTTTCCCATGCAGAATTCCAAGAAAGGATTTCTGCCGATGTCACATGGTGTGAGTCTTTCGAAGACTCAAAGTCCCTCTTCTAGAGAGGAGAGAGAGCGCATGGATAAGATCCCTTTTGCTTCAGCCATAGGATCTATCATATACGTCATGCTATGTACTCGTCCTGATGTTTCGTATGCTTTGAGCATGACAAGCAGATACCAGTCAGATCCAGGTGAGCGTCACTAGATAGAGGTCAAGAATATTCTTAAGTACTTGAGAAGGACTAAGGAATATATTTTGATATTTGGAGGCGATGGCGAGCTAGCTGTAAAGGTTTAAAGTGATGCCAACTTCCAAACTGACCAGGATGATTATAGATCGCAGTCGAAGTTCGTGTTTTGCTTGAATGGTGGTGTTGTGAGCTGGAAGAGTTTGAAGTAGGACACAGTTGCTGATTCTACAACAGAGGTCGAGTATATTTCTGCATCAGAAGCAACAAAGGAGGCAGTTTGGATCCGCAAGTTTATTACTGAGCTTGGGATGATTCCTAGCATAGCCAATCCTATAGAGTTCTATTATGACAACAATGGAGCAATTGCGCAAGCTAAGGAACCTCGCTCACACCAGCGGACCAAACATATACTACGACGTTTCCATCTTATTCGAGAGATCATCGATAGAGGAAATGTGAAAATTTACAGAGTACCCACAGAGGTTAACGTCGCTAATCCCTTGACCAAGGCTTTGGCACAGAGAAAGCATGATGGTCACACTACGTCATTGGGTGTTAGAGCCTACACTGATTGGCACTAGTGCTAGTGGGAAATTGTTAGTAAGAGCCCTAGAGCCAATCATTTGATGATTGTATTTTGGACTTATTGTATCATATTCTATATAAATAAAGGCATTTGGTTTTTGGTTATTATACTTACTTGTATTGGTGCCAAATAACTAAGTATAATAGCGTCCTTGAGTAGAAGGTTTTTATCCATATTAATCGATTGGTTGAATTGATAGTGAGATGATATAGAGAACACTACTCTTAATCATTCCTAGTCAAGTATTAACATTCAGGGACAATGTTAATGCGATGAGACTAGCATGTAGGTCAACTCAATGACTTGATTTCACGAGTCATGGATATTGGATATCAAGTTGACACATGGGTATGCATTGGAGAATGTATACTGAATGATCCGCCATGAGAAAATATCATGGATCATTATATGAGTGTCATATACTTTCTCATATGACTATTAGTATGACTATTAGTCCTTGGACTTGAAGTCACCATGGTTCCCTATATAAGGAGTTGCATACTTTGGCTTCGTCAAACGTCACCCGTAAATGGGTGGACTATAAAGGCGATTACTGGGTATGTAACAAATTATGTGGAGGGATGTGAGTGATACAGATGAGATCTATCCCTCCTATATGATGGGAGTGACATCATGATTCTTGATAGAGTGAGACCACTAAGTGCATGACCATGCCCAAATGAGTCAATATCAGATATTGAGCTCATTTGATTATAGTGAGTCTACTTGAAGTTCAAGACATAGATTGATTAGGGGATGACATGGTGTATGTCTCAATTGATCAATCTAAATATCTAGGATAGAAGGACATTGTCACATATTGTGAGAGTCACAATTAGTAGTCACAATGGTGATGTTGGATCTCAACATTCTTGTAACTTGGGTAGTAATGATGTGTTGCTAGATACCGCTCATTACTTATGTTTCTAAATGGGTTTAGGAGCATTGCCAACGTTACAAGAACCTATAGGGTCACACATAAAGGGCAGTTAGATGGAGATTAGGTTCATATGATGGACCAAGAGGATTAGGTTCGTGTGATGAATCAAATTGGATTAAGAGTAATCCAAATTAGATTAATTGAGTTGGACTCAATTTGATTCATGTGTTGAATGAGTCTAAATTAAATTATGATTCATTGAATCAATTTAAACCAATGAATAGAGATTCATTAAATTAAATTGATTTGAATCAAATGGTAGATTTGATCAACCATGGAAGATAAGAGGTCAAGTTTGACTTGACTTGAGAGGGAAGATGAAGGGTCAAGTTTGACTTGACCAAATGCCACCTCATTTGTGACTTGGCATGGGCCGACCAATGATGGTGTTCTACATCATCAAGGCTACATCATTATGTGCCACCTCATGAGGAAGACCAAGAGCCATGACTCTTGGTATTACATGGAGGTATAAAACCTACATTAACTGGTCGGCCACATTAGTGGTGAGTGAATTCTCATTCAAGGCTTCTTCTTCCTCTTCCTCTCTTCTCTTGCTCTCCTTCTCCTCCATTGCCGAGACCTCTCAAGGGTGCTAGCACACTCTAAGTGGTTCTCTCCACCTTTTGTCTGTGTGGATACGTGTAGAGGAGTGTACACTTGACACTCTACGAGATCCAGCAACCGTTTGGACGAGCGGGATAAGCGAAGGACATCGCTACAAGGGTAACACTTCTTTTCATGTAGATCTAAGGTAGATCTAGTGTAGACAAACATGTACATGAATTTTATTTATTTATCTTCGTACGGATCCGTGGCTAGCTTCGAGGTTTCCGCAACGCAAAAAACGATTTTTGCGGCTCGAAATTGCTAACATTAATTTCAAAGTTGATTTTTAAAAAGATAAATTCTTTAAAAAGGTCAAAGTATTTTTGAAAAGGAAGTTAATTTTTTTCAAGGTTTAACTATCTTTGAAAAGAAAGTTTAAACTATTTTTTGAAAGTAAGTTTAAATATCTTTTTTGAAAAGACAAGTTTAAATTTTTTTATGTGGAAAAATAAGTTTTGAAAAAGTTTTTTTAAAGTTTCTATGAAATCTTTTCAAAAAACTTAAATAAGTTTTATTTTAGGAATCTTTTACTTAATTAAGATTTTGAAAAAGCTAAGTACTTGGACAAAATATTTTTCAAATCTAAGAATTTAGCTAAGTTTTCAAAAGTCAAGTTCTTCTTCAAGGATTTTATAAAAATGCTAAGTGCTTTTAAAACATAGTCTGTTTGAAAGTCTTTTATCTCAAAAGCAGAGTTTGCTTCAAAGTATTTGAAAAATTAAGATGTTTTATTTTGAAGTTAAGTGTTTTTCCTCCCTAAATTGTTTATGATATATGTCAAAGGGGGAGAGAATATTCAAAAGTCAAGAGGGAGAGAAAGTTAAAGGATTAAGGGGGAGCTAATAAGTTAATTCTTTTCTTTATGAATAAATCTCTTAACTTTTACTATATGTTGCTATATGTTTTACTTAACTTTTGAATCAAGTTTCCATAATAAAAAAGGGGGAGATTGTTGGTGCAAAGAGCACAAGACAATTGAAACTGAGTTTTGATTATGGTAAAGAGTTCAAAAGTTAAGATATTTTGTGATCTAACAAGTGTGACTGAGCTTGCAGGAAATTCCTAAGTGCTCGTAGGCAAAAGTCTTAGTGGATTATGTTAGGACCTTCGGATGGCTAAAGAGGGGGGGGGGTGTGAATAGCCTCCACTAAAAACTCAATTAATTCCTCACAAAAGCTTATTAGCACAACGGAAATAAGCAAAAAGAAAATTGATGTAAGGAAAAAGAACAACCCACCACTAACACAAAAGGATGTACGAGGTTCGGGGATAACTTGCCCCTACTCCTCGGCGTGTCCGTAAGGTGGACGATCCCTTGATCTTTCGGTAGATCACACCCCGGACAAATTCCGGCTAAGTATTTCTCCTTCTCGGTGGAGTAACCTCTCCATAAAGTCTCAGAAAGATTTGAAATGAAGCACAAGACTTACAGAGTTTAGTGGCTAAAAGGAATGAACAATAAACTTACAGCCATGATGAGAGCAAAACGCAGAGACAGAAGAAGTTCCTCAGCCAAGAGCTCAAACACACAGCCTCTTGCTTGATCGACAGAGAGTTTTTCAAAATCTTTTCTTCGTACCAAAATCTCTCTTCTTCCTTCTTCTTATCCCTCTGCTTTCTCATTGTCTTCAGCCAGAGCCGAATCACTGTCACCTGTATCGAATCACTGCGACCAACTCAGGCGTCGCCAATCACTCTTCCTCCTCATCTGGTTCTCTGAACTCACACCAATACCATCCATGGTCTTCACTGGTATCTCTGAGCTCGAACCAATAAGCAAGAGTCAAGCTGTTGCCAACTGATCGCAGCCAGTGAACGTTGACGCTCCAATTGCACAATTTGCAGCGAAACACAGTAGAAAGAGCACTTGGTCTTATTCTTCTGATGGTGCTTAGTTTGAATTCAGGCATTGGCACGACACCGCAATCAGAACTCAAAAGCTTACGGATGGTAAGATCGATGAATCGAAATCGCAGAAATATCGAAGACAAACGACATCGTTGTGGATCGGTCAGATCGATCCATAGCTCTGGACCGATCGGACATATCACCGATCGGTTCGAGGCTTCGATCGATGCGTGGACGATCAGCCTATAGGTGGATCGGTCCGCACCGATCCCTATAGTCCTCTCGAATCGCCGCCTTCCGATCGGTCTACGGACCAACAGATAACTTATAGTGAACCATTTGCTTGATTCGATCGGTCACCGATCGATCGGATAACCTGAACTGTAGTTATCAGGTTACCGATCACCACGAGACCGATCGATAACTAAGGTTCACCGGATCGGTGATGATCCGATCCGCATGACAAGATGACACCGATCGGTCAATCACGATCCAATGTCTCATGATTTTAGAGCTTCCCACCCCTAAACCCTAACGCCTTCTGGTCCGAGAACGAGCTACCGAGCCCTCTCGACCTAGTCCGGAGAACAAGCTACCGAGCCCTCTCGACTTCCACGGTCTCGAGAACGAGCTACCAAGCCCTCTCTCGACCTAGTCCGGAGAATGAGCCGCCGAGCCCTCTCCGCTTCATCTGGTCCTAGAGAACGAGCCACCGAGCCCTCTCGGACCTAGTCCGGAGAACAAGCTACCGAACCCTCTCCGACTTCTGCGGGTCGGAGAACGAGCTACCGAGCCCTCTCGACTGAGAACGAGCTGCCGAGCCCTCTCCGACTTCGTCCGGTCCAGAGAACGAGCTACCGAGCCCTCTCTGACCTAGTCCGGAGAACAAGCTACCGAGCCCTCTCCGACTTCGCGTGCCAAGTATCCATACTTGGACTTTTCCTCTGCACTTGATCAACCTTAATCATTAATCAATCTGAGTTTAATTAATATCTGATACAAACTTAAATCAGTGTCAACATCAAAACAACAGCCAGGTCAGACTGTATTAACAATCTCCCCCATTTTGTTGTTTGACAAGACGATTTAAGTTTAGATCAGAAATATTCATATTTCCCTTAATTTTAGGGGAATCAAGATCCTCCCCCTAAGACAGATACAACACCATGTAAGGATAGGGGAATCAAGATCCTCCCCCTAAAACCAAACTTTCATTTATCTCTAAACTTAGTTATCTTCTCCCCCTTTGTCAAACACCGAAAAGGTGCGAATTAGGAAAGAAAACGTTAAAGAACTCTCCCTTAACCCATACTGTCTTTTTCTTAATCCACCTAGAATGCCCTCTAAGTGTATTATAAGACAGTAATAAAGAAATAAGAGACATACACGACATGACATATGAACAGCATATTAATAGCCAATAGAAAGTGAAACATAAGCAAGAAAATGAGCAGCATAAATATATAAAATCAGCAAGTATCCAGGTCAGACATAAGTATCCAACCAACAACATCCAAAACATAGATAATCAAAATGACAGCATAGAACAATGTGTATCAATCAGCCTCCTCATCATGAGGAGCATCAGCATCATCACCGGAGGTGGGTCCCTGAGGTGGCAGCCTTGCTCGAGGATGGATAGCCCGAAATCTTGTGGAGGTGTCTCGCCATCCATCCCATAATCGCTGATGTGTCACTAGCCGATCGCGAAGATCATCGTAGTGGTCAATCCGAACGCAGCGCCGTGGAGCTCGACAAGGCTCATCGTCGATCAATGCGACTCTCATCCGGCGATCCGCCAACACAGATCGGATCGCCTCTCATCGTCAGCAGCGGGAGGAGCAACAACGGAGCAGCAACTGTCGTGGAGGTGCCGTGGTAGCTCACCTAGTGCTCTCCCATCCTTCCACCGAACCTCCCCATTCCGTCCTATGATGCCGGACTTAGAAAATGCCCGTTTCCCAAGTCTGCAGTCCTGCCTGACCATCTTGACTATTCTACCCTTGGAGACATCAATCTAAAGGGTCTCGAGCCAATCTGTAATTATATGCCCATAAGGCATATAAACAGTGAAGCTGTTTGGCTCACTATAGGAGATGATCGAAGAATAGATGCTAGACATGATGTCAAAGTCGAGACGCCGACGCAATCCATAAAGCATCAGGCAATGATATGGTCGGATCTCAGACAAGGGTTTAGATGTGATTGGCAGAAGGCAGTTCGTGACAATCTTAAAAAGAATGTAATCTGGGGCAGATAATCTCAAGGCTGCAAAAGTAGGAAAATCAACATCTAACTCATCTAGTCCACCCGGTCTAGTATGTCCAAAGAAATACTCATAAATGGAGTCAAATGAAATATCAAAAGGAGAAGGTAAGGAGTCTGGTAAGTCAGGATATATAGAAAAGACATTTCCTGAACACCTACGGCAAGCAAGATAATCAAAGAAGGCTGAGAAACTGAAATCAAGAGTCTGCTTAGCAACTTTTGTTTTATAACTTACATCATTAGTTTGATGAAGATTGTTATAAAACTCAGAGACTGAGTCATAATTGATATCTCGTTCTAAATAGACAAGTGAATCAAGTTTGTAATAGGCAATGATTTCAGATACAGATGGACAAAATTCATCCATGAATTTTCGATCCACAGACCTACAAGGGAGCAATTTGAAGGTCCGTTGTTTAAAGGCTTGTTCAAAATGGTGATTTGGGAATCTCCCTGAGATAGATGGTTGAGGTCGGGAGGGAACCTTAGACTTAGACTTCTCCGGTGACTTAGAGGTTCCTTCACCCACTTGTTTCTTCCTAAGGTTTAACAATGTGATACAATGGGGCAAATAAGTGAGCACCGGAGCCACCAACAACCGAAAGCCAAAACAAAATGCACAGATACGGTGAGAAATGAAACTAAAATGCCAAGGTGAGTAGTTCTAGGGAAGTATGGAGTTACCTTGGTGCCATTGAGGTATCTTTTGGCTAGGGCTTTGGCTAGGGCTTCGGCGTGCAAAGAGAAGAGAAGAGTGGAGGTGTAGGAAAGTGTCGGCTAGGGCTTCAGCTTGACAGGAGAAGAGGAAGGATCGGGAAGATTTAAGAGAGATCGGCGGTCCAGGTGTTGAGGTGATCGGACGGCTGTCCGATCAGGAGATATCAGAAACATCCTGATCGGTCCCTGGACCGATCAGGGAACCTCCTGATCGGTCTGTAGACCGATCAGAAGACGATCAGTAGCCCGCGGACTAACCTGATAGCTCCCTGGACCGATCAGGGAACCTCCTGATCGGTCTGTAGACCGATCAGAAGACGATCAGTAGCCCCACGGACTAACCTGATCGGTCCCTGGATCGATCAGGGAACCTCCTGGCGTACAAAATGAACC
Organism: Zingiber officinale; assembly: GCF_018446385.1. Lineage (NCBI taxonomy): Eukaryota > Viridiplantae > Streptophyta > Magnoliopsida > Zingiberales > Zingiberaceae > Zingiber > Zingiber officinale. The sequence goes on from NC_055992.1 coordinate 88,060,751, forward strand.
TGATCGGTCCCTGGACCGATCAGATTACAAACAGAGGGTCTGGAGAGATTTTTGGATCGGTCGACAGACCGATCCACCTTCTGTCGACCGATCCACCTTCTCCGGACTGTAGACCGATCAGTGTCTGATACTGAAGTTTCTCTAGTAATTTCAGTAACTGAAATTCGTAGAAGTGTTCGATAATTCGTAGAAGTTTCTCTAGTAAAACTTCCAAATTCAGTACCTAGAACCTGAAGAATCTACAAGCATAACTATTTCCTAAAGATCATGGTCTGAAATTGTTTATAGCCCGAAGGTTTCAGACATTTAGAAAAACAGACAACTCAAGGCTTGAAAACTGAAATTTTCGACCTTGCTTCAGTTTCAAGTTTGTCAAAATATAACCAAAATGCTATCATTGTTTCAAGGACTTGTCCTAGTTTCAATCAAAATCATGAAAAGTATCGATCAAAGGTATCAAACAATCCATCAACCAAGGTTACATAATTTCTAGATAAAGGTCCAACCAAGTTTCCTTGGTTGGAATATATGAGTAAGATCTAGGAACCAAATACACATGAATTATGTAATGGTCTTCCCCATACTCAATTTATGTCTCTTCAACCTAATTATTCAAGGGATGCATGATACATTTTGAATAATTCGGCTGATCCTAGCATCTCACCCCATTTCTAGCAAACAAAAATAATTTGTTAAACCTTATAGTTTGTGTGAGATGTTCCCAAGTTGCCCAAATTAATTTCCCCTTTTTCTCTTGTTGTTTTAATTGTCCTTATTGATCATGATGAGATCCTAATGGCCTATTGAGCCAAACACATTCCCAATTCTCTCCTCAAATGACTAAATTCATTTTCCGGAAGAGGTTTGGTGAAAATATCGGCTAGGTTTTACTTTGACTCAACATATGTGAGTGCAATGTCTCCCCTAGCTACGTGATCTCTAATGAAGTGATGACGCACTTCAATATATTTGGTCCTTGAATGATGGACTGGATTTTTTGTTAGGTTTATTGTGCTGATGTTATCACACAATACTTGCACTCCCTTATATGAAAGCCCATAATCTTCTAGGGTGTGGATCATCCACAACAATTGTGATACACTCTCTCCCATGGCAATGTATTCAGCCTCGGTTGTGGAGAGAGCAACGCAATGTTGCTTCCGACTTGACCAACTAACCAATGATGAACCTAAAAATTGGCAACCCCCACTAGTGCTTTTCCGATCCAATTTGCACCCAGCATAATCGGAGTCGGTATAACCTATCAAATCAAAAGACTCAGTACGAGGGTACCAGAGACCTACTTTAATTGTGCCCTTAAGGTATCTCAGGATTCTCTTAACTGCAATTAAATGAGATTCCTTGGCACATACTTGATATCTAGCGCACATGCCCACAACAAAAAGTATGTCCGGTCGACTAGCTGTGAGATATAGAAGACTACCGATCATGCTTCGATATTGCCTTAGATCAACTGGTTTTCCACTCTCATCATTGTCAAGGCGAGTGTTTGTCGCCATTGGAGTGGATACTTCCTTAGAGTCACTCATTTTGAATTTCATGAGCATCTCTTGAGTATACTTCGTCTGATGGACATAAATACCATCTCGAGTTTATTTGATTTCAAGTCCAAGGAAGAATGTCAATTCTCCCACCAGACTCATCTCAAACTCACTTTCCATGTGAGTGATAAATTCATTCAAATAGCCCTTGTTATTTGAGCCACAAATTATGTCATCGACATATACCTGGGCTACAAATATGTTTTCACCATCTCTACGCAGAAATAGTGTTGGGTCTATTTGACCTCTTACAAAACCCTTTTCTAGTAAGTAAGTTGACAACCTTTCGTACCAAGCTCGAGGTACTTGTTTAAGCCCATAAAGAGCTTTCTTGAGCTTGTACACGTGGTTTGGAGCTTCGGTATTCACAAACCCCGGTGGTTGTTCAACATAGACCTCTTCTTTAATGAAACCATTTAAGAAAGCCAATTTAACGTCCGTTTGATAGAGTTTGAAGCCTCTATGTGCAGCAAAAGCTAGCATTAAACGAATGAACTCTAATCGAGCCACGGGAGCATAAGTCTCATCATAATCGAGGCCTTCGACTTGACTATAGCCCTTGGCTACAAGTCTTGCCTTGTTTCTCACGACTTCTCCCTTTTGGTTTAACTTATTTTTGAAGACCCATCTGGTTCTAATAATGGTGGTCTTCTTAGGTCTAGGAACTAAGTCCCACACTTGACTCCTTTGAAATTGACCTAACTCATCTTGCATAGCTATGATCCAATCAGGATCGTGCAATGCCTCATCAACTAATTTTGGTTCGATTTCTGAGATCAAGGCGACCTCATTAGACTCATTTCTAAAGAATGATCTAGTCCTAACCCCTTGTTGAATGTCTCCCACAATCTGGTCTTGAGGATGACTAGAGGCTATCCTAGATTGCCTTGGTGTTGGCGGTGCCTCATGAGTGGTCTCACTAGACACAGGCAAGGGCTCAGTATTAGGCAAAGGATCAGACTGAGCCCTCTCTTGCCTTTGCTCATCATCATCGGAGTCAATTTCAACTCTTTCTATGTTTTGATCATTTAAACTTAGATTTCTAAGTTCAAATTGAATTTCTCCTACATCCCTTGATTGATCATTTGATTTAGGAATTTCTTCAAATGCTACATCCGAGGACTCTTCAATCAATTTAATCCTATTGTTGTAGACTCGATAGGCTTTGCTGATGAGAGAGTACCCGACTAGTATCCCTTCGTCAGCCTTAGCCATGAACTTTCCAAGATGATCCTTGGTGTTCAAGATAAACACCTTACAACCAAACACCCTAAGATGTTTAATTGTAGGGGGTCTCCCAAACCAAAGTTCATGGGGAGTCTTTCCTAAAAACCTATGTATCAAGACTCGGTTTTGCACATAGCAAGCTGTATTTACAGTTTCAGCCCATAAGTAACTCGGTAGTGAGTACTCATTGAGCATGCTTCGTGCAGCCTCTTGCAAGACTCGGTTCTTTCTCTCCACAACCCCATTTTGTTGGGGGGTCCTTGGAGTAGAGAACTCATGCCTATATCCTTTTTCTTGACAAAATTCTAAAAATCTATGGTTTTGAAATTCTCCACTATGATCACTCCTAATTGTTTTAATTGTTATTGATTTTTCATTTTCAGTTCTTCTACAAAAAGAAACAAAAACATCTATGGTTTGATCTTTATTTTTCAAAAAGAAAGTCCATGTATATCTAGTAAAGTCATCAATGATCACTAAGCAATATCTACTTCCATTCAATGAAATGACATTACTACAATCAAATAAGTCCATATGCAATAAATCTAAAGCAGTAGATGTACTTACAACGCTTTTACCTTTATGAGACGCTTTTGTTTGCTTACCCTTTTGACATGCATCACATAATTTTGTCTTTTGGTACTTGATGCTTGGTAAGTCTCGCACTAATCCTTTGTTGGCTAGCTTTCGAATATTTTTCATGTTTACGTGGGCCAACCTCCTATGCCACAGCCATGATTCTTCTTCTTTTGACATGAAACACTTAGCAGAGGCATTAGTAGCACTTTTAAAAGATACTTGATAAATGTTATCCACCCTTGTACCTACTAGTACCGTGTCAAGTGTGTCAATGTGTTTGACCAGACATTGACTTGAATGAAACTCAATTGTGTAACCCGTATCACATAATTGGCTGACACTTAGGAGATTAAAGGTCATCCCCTTGACTAGAAGGACATTTTTGATTTGGAGACATTCGGATATATGAATATCTCCAACTCCTATAACCTTACCATTATTACCAAAGGACACATTACCTCTATTTTTGTTTTGAAGGGTAGTAAAGAGTGACTTGTCCCCGGTCATGTGCTTGGAGCATCCACTATCAACAAACCAAGTTGATAGATGCTCCCCCTTGACAAATGCCTACAAGATACGAAAGATAGATGTTTTAGGTACCCAAATCTTGGGACTTAATGCATCTACAATGAAAGACCTAGGAACCCATGCCTTGATCACACCCTTCCTAGTCTCATGAACCCTAGAAGCATATGATCTATGAAATTGGGTTCTAGACACTAGGGAAATGAAACTAGACTCCTTAGGTTGATATCCTAACCCAGTCTTGTTGTAGACCGCCCTTTGGGCATTTAGAATCATATCTAAGGTCTTAGAGCTAGTTGAGAATTTCTCAAACATTTTCTTGAGTTTCTCAACTTCACTCTTTAAGACTTTGTTTTCATCCTCAAGAAGCTCTTGATGTAGGTCATCAACCTCATCTTCCCTAAGAGTCTTCAAGTGTTCTACTTCATCTTTTAATGATTTGATTTCAGTTTTTGATTTCTTAAGCAAAGTAGATAAATAAGCAATAGTTCTGTAGCATTTTTCTAAGTGAGGAGAAGTTACCTCTTCATCATCCGAAGATGATGAAGCCGCGGCTGATGTATCACTTCCAGAATCCGATTCCTCCCTTGCCATGAGCGCTAATTGACGAGTGCTTTTCTCCTTCTTCTCTTCCTCCGATGAGCTTGAGGAGGATTCATCCCAAGTAGCTTTGAGAGCTTTCTTCTTCTTGGCCCTTTCCTCATTCTTCTTGAGTTTTGGACACTCGCTCCGATAGTGTCCTTTTTTGCTACACTCATAACACGTAACATTAGTCTTATCAACATTTTGATCAATAGACTTACCTTTCCCTTTGTATCTCCTGCTCCTTCTCATGATTCTCCTTACGAAGTTGGCCATCTCGCTTGATGATGATCCACCTTCATCATCGGACTCGGAAGAGGATGAGGATGTAGGAATCTCTTTCTCCTTCTTCTTTTCTTTCTTCCTTCTTCCATCCTTGCTCTTTTCTCCTGCAACTAAGGCAATACCTTTCTCTTTTTGACCCTTGTTAGCAAGTTCATGAAGTTCCATTTCACAAAAGAATTCATCTAATTTAACAATTGAAAGGTCCTTGGAGACCTTGTAGGCATCTACCATAGATGACCACAAGGCATTCCTCGGAAAGGCTTTGAGAGCGTACCTTACAAGATCGTGATTCTCTACGCGTTCATCTACGAAATGAAGACCATTGATGATCTCTTTGAACCTTCCGTGTAGTTCACTTACCGTTTCGTTCTCCTTCATGGTGAGATTTTGTAGTTGGTTTAGGAATAAGTCTCTCTTGGCGATCCGAGAGTCTCGGGTTCCTTCTTGGAGCTCGATGAGCTTGTTCCACAAATCTTTTGCGCTCACAAATGGACCTACCTTGACAAGTTGATCTTTGGCTATCCCACATTGTAGAGTGACCACCGCCTTGGCATCGGCTTGTCCTTTCCGAGTTTGCTCGGCGGACCACCTTGACGACTCAAGTTCCTTACCTTCTTCGTCCTTCGGAGGCGTGAACCCTTCCTTGACCGAGAACCACATGGAGATGTCGGTCTTGAGATAATACTCCATATGGCTCTTCCAATATTGGAAGTCCGCTCCGTCGAAGTAGGGTGGACGATTGGTGCTAAAACCTTCCTTCATAGCCATCTTCTTGCTCTTTAGGGTGTTAATCCGGATGAAGAGCGCCTTGCTCTGATACCACTTGTTAGGACCTTCGGATGGCTAGAGGGGGGGGTGTGAATAGCTTCCACTAAAAACTCAATTAATTCCTCACAAAAGCTTGTTAGCACAGCGGAAATAAGCAAAAAGAAAACTGATGCAAGGAAAAAGAACAACCCACCACTAACACAAAAGGATGTACGAGGTTCGGGGATAACTTGCCCCTACTCCTCGGCGTGTCCGTAAGGTGGACGATCCCTTGATCTTTCGGTAGATCACACCCCGGACAAATTCTGGCTAAGTATTTCTCCTTCTCGGTGGAGTAACCTCTCCACAAAGTCTCAGAAAAGATTTGAAATGAAGCACAAGACTTACAGAGTTTAGTGGCTAAAAGGAATGAACAATAAACTTACAGCCACGATGAAAGCAAAACGCAGAGACAGAAGAAGTTCCTCAGCCAAGAGCTCAAACACACAGCCTCTTGCTTGATCGACAGTTTTTCAAAATCTTTTCTTCGTACCAAAACCTCTCTTCTTCCTTCTTCTTATCCCTCTGCTTTCTCACTGTCTTCAGCCAGAGCCGAATCACTGTCACCTGTATCGAATCACTGCGACCAACTCAGGCATCGCTAATCACTCTTCCTCCTCATCTGGTTCTCTGAACTCACACCAATACCATCCATGGTCTTCACTGGTGTCTCTGAGCTCGAACCAATAAGCAAGAGTCAAGCTGTTGCCAACTGATCGCAGCCAGTGAACGTTGACGCTCCAATTGCACAATTTACAGTGAAACACAGTAGAAAGAGCACTTGGTCTTATTCTTCTGATGGTGCTTAGTTTGAATTCAAGCATTGGCACGACACCTACAATCTGTAACTCAAAAAGCTTATAGCAGATGGTTAGATCAGATGAATCAGAAATCATAGAGAAATATTAGAAGACAAACGACATCGTTGTGGATCGGTCAACAGACCGATCCATAGCTCTCTGGACCGATCAGGACATATCCTGATCGGTCTGGAGGCTTCTGATCGGTCTGTGGACCGATCAGCCTATAGGTGGATCGGTCCACAGACCGATCCCCTATAGTCCTCTGAATCCTTTGCTTCCTTCTGATCGGTCTACAAACCGAACAGATAACTTATAGTGAACCACTGTTTGGTTACTGATCGGTCACCAGATCGATCAGATAACCCACAGAAAGCTACTGTGTGGTTACTAATCGGTCACGAGACCGATCAGATAACTAAGGTTCCCTGGATCGGTCGACAGACCGATCCAGACAGCCAAAGTATCACTGGATCGGTCAACAGACCGATCCAATGTCTCTGTTGATTTTAGAGCTTCCCAGCCCTAAAACCTAACGTCTTCCTGGTCCAGAGAACAAGCTACCAAGCCCTCTCTGACCTAGTCTGGAGAACAAGCTACCGAGCCCTCTCCGACTTCCACGTCCGGGTCAGAGAACGAGCTACCGAGCCCTCTCTGACCTAGTCTAGAGAACGAGCTACCGAGCCCTCTCCGACTTCGTCTGGTCTAGAGAACGAGCTACCGAGCCCTCTCTGACCTAGTCCGGAGAACAAGCTACCGAGCCCTCTCTGACTTCGCGTGCGGGTCAGAGAACGAGCTATCGAGCCCTCTCTGACCTAGTCTGGAGAATGAGCTACCGAGCCCTCTCCGAGTTCGTCCGGTCCAGAGAACGAGCTACCGATCCCTCTCTGACCTAGTTCGGAGAACAAGCTACCGAGCCCTCTCCGACTTCGCGTGCCAAGTATCCGTACTTGGACTTTTCCTCTCCACATGATCAACCTTGATCATTAATCAGTCTGAGTTTAATTAATATCTGATACAAACTTAAATCAGTGTCAACATCAAAACAACAGCCAGGTCAGACTGTATTAACAGATTCTAGGCAGGTGGAAAACCCTAGGGGGAGATAACCCTAGATCCTAAGTGGTGGTAACCCTAGGTTGTGAAAAGTCCTAGCTGTGGTTAGGCAACAAAGTGCTGGTCCGGGGGACTGGGTGAAGTCTTGGTGGATCGAAGACTTTGGGAAAAATTCTAGAGTCCAAGATTCTAGGTGAAAATCCTAGGAGTCGAAGACACCGAGTGGAAGTCTGGATGGGTCATGGAGCGGATATTCAGCATGAAGTCCTAGAGTCTCAGACGCTAAGCAAAAATCCAGACTGTCTGGAGGACCGGTCTGGCAAAAGATAAACTCTCCTGAGGGAACAATAAGGGTCAGTTCGACCTAGGGTTTATGGGAAATCCGAAAGTTAGAATCGAACAGTCCAAAAACTATCAAAATATCTTTTTTTCCTATTATTCTAACTTTATTTTACAGATCACTAACATTGTAAAGGTTGAAGTTTATGGCCTTGATCAGTCGACTGAACCTCCGGATCAGACGACAGAACCTCCGAATCGATCAGTTGAACCCCAAAGATCATATCAGCTTGCAACTAAGTTTCGACCAAGGATCGGTCGATCAAACATCAAGTTTAGTCGACCAATCAGTGGATAAGAAGTGGGATGATGAGGCCAGGTTGATCGGACCAGATAAGCTAAGGAGCAATGGAGATCGGTCGATCGAACAGCGGGATCGGTCGACCGAACGAAGACTCAACCGAAGCAGTAGAATTTGGACAGGAAGACGGACCGATTTAGGCAGGATCCATCGACCGATCTGAGGGATCGGTCAACCGATCAAAGTCGACTCAAACCTAATCCCGAGATCAGTGGATCTGGATCAAGCTCAACTTGGCTATAAAAGGAGGGCTTGACCCAACACTGAAAAACAACGAATTCCAAGCATCTTCAGCTTTTGCGCACTACTCTGAAAAGATCTCTATGATGTAGTAACTCTACTCCGATGATGACTACGCAAAAGATACATCTTTCTAAGTCTTGGTATTGTCCTTTTTGTTAAGTTACTTATATTCAAAGCATAATCATTCTTGTAACTTTCCAAATCTATAGTGGTTGCCCAATGAAAGCGATTAACGATCACAGGTCTTTGATTATGATTCATCACAGGTTCCGAATCAAGTAAATCCTACTTTTGTTTGCAATTGTGTTTTCTATTTCCTATTGCATTTCATTCTATGCTTTATAAAAAGTAAAAAAAAAATCCACGAGTACTATTCACCCCACCCCCTCCCCCCAAGCACATCTCAATCCTACATTATGAAGCAGTAAAAATGCTATCTAGATCTTTATGTAAATTATGAACTAAATGTGTGAATTTTCAAAAATAAAATAATGAGTTAAAAATTAACATAACTAAAACATGCCCGTTAGAATATTTTGATAAAATTCAAACGAAAAATACAAAATTAAAAGATCAAATAGACTTATTGAAAAAGGATTATCCGTGCTCAAATTCTATACCAATTTCAAATTTTAGAAATTTTAAAGGGCTTAATTGGTATTTAAGAAACCATATTACCAAATTTCAAAAATTCTTAGAAAATATGTTCCAAGAAATTTTTTAATAAATCTAGTAGGTAGAAATTTATTTTGAGTTCCTAAATCTGTTCTAAACTATTGAATTGATTTTATTTGCATGTTTAAATATTAATTTAATTTAATTTTAACTTTGTTAGTAAAATTAATTATTTTGTAAATATATTGTTCATGTTTTTTATTGAATTTTTTTTGTGATTAACAAATGAATTATTTGTTAGTATAAAATTTTCAAAAATTTTCGACTAGCAATTAATTTTTTTATGAATTTTTGATTGAAAAAATAAATTTGAAATTTAGAATTTAAATTTTTTGGAGATTAATTTTAAATATTTATGATTATTTTTAGCTAAATATCATTATATTTTGAATGTTTAGAAAAATTAGTAAGATTTTTAGATGACAAATTCTATTTTTAATCATTTAGTTTTTAAATTGATTATTACTGTTCAAAAATATAACGACCCAATTTTCCCTATTTCAAGTTCTAAATGTCCTTAAAAAATACTTGGAAATACTTTTAAAATATTCTAGAGATTTTTAGGAATTTTTAGAGTATTTTTATGTAATTTTTGGAGGTCGTTTGATATTTTTACTAAACGAAGGAAGTTTCAACAAAAAAATATTCAAATCGAGATATGAACCGTGAACCTAAGGTTAAGCAGAGATTCCCTTAACCAACAGACCAATCACGAGTTTCTTAGTAAAACCCGAACCAAGTAGTATTTAAGCTATAGTTGGAACATTTAAAATAAATTGGAAAAAGGGGACTCGAAAACCGCTTTTCCGCGTCGCGAAAACCCCGAAACCCCCTAGCCATTGGATCCGTGCGAAGAAAACTTTCGAAAATACGAATACGAGTTTAAAACTATGATCTACAGTAGATCTACAAAGGAAAAACATTTTATACCTTTGAAGCGTGCCCTCGCAAATCTCGCTCGTCCAAACGGTGCCGGATCTCAAGAGTATCAAGATAGATACTCCTCTAGTATCCACACGGACAACTTAGGTGGAGAAGACCTAAACAAAGGTGTGCTAGCACCTTGATAGGTCACGGCAAGAAGAGGAGAGGGAGAGAGCAAGAAGAACTCAAGGAAGAAGAAGGAGTGAATGTGAATAACTCACCCAATGAAAAACTCCTCATCATGCCATCAAGTGACCGACCACCATCATTTGTGTAACTCCCCTCATTAATGCATTAAGTGGCCATCAAAGAGGGAATATGTAACCTCCATGAGGTGGCACCCATGATGATGTGGAGTAACATCATTGGTCCACATCAATGCCAACTCACCAATGAGGTGGCATAAAGTCAAGTCAAACTTGACTTTTATCTTCCTCTCAAGTCAAGTCAAACTTGATCAAATCTCTTCCATGGTTGATCGAATCCAACCATTTGATTCAAGCCAACTTAATATAATGAATCTAATTCATTTAATTAAATTGATTCAATGAGTCATAATCTAAATTAGACTCATTGAACACATGAATCAACTTGAGTCGAACTCAAGTTAGCCCAATTAGGATTACTCTTAACCCAATTTGATTCATCAAATGAATCTAATCCTCTTGGTTCATCATATGAACCTAATCTCCATCTAATTGTCCTTAGTGTGTGACCCTATAGGTTCTTGTAACGTTGGCAATGCCCTAAACCCATTTAGGAGCATAAGTAATGAGCAGTATCTAGCAACACATCATTACTACCCAAGTTACAAGAATGTTGAGATCCAACATCACCTTGTGACTACTAATTGTGACTCCTCACAATATATGACAAGTGTCCTTCTATCCTAGACATCTAGATTGGTCAATGTGAGGCATAGACCGTGTCATCCTCTGACCAATCTAAATCTTGAACTCCAAGTAGACTCACTAAATCAAATGAGCTCAATATCCTATATTGACTCATTTGGGCATGGCCATGCACTTCGTGGTCTCACTCTATCAAGAATACCGATGTCTCTCCCGTCATATAGGAGAGATCCCATCTACATCACTCACATCCCTCTGCATAATTTGTTATATACCCAGTAATCGCCTTTATAGTCCACCCAGTTACGGGTGACGTTTGACGAAACTAAAGTACATAACTTCTTATGTAGGGATCTATGGTGACTTCAGGTCTAAGGACTAGTAGTCATACTAATAGCCACATGAGAAAGTATATGACACTCATATAACGATCCATGATACTTTCTCATGAGGGGTCATTCAGTATACATTCTCTAATGTATACCCATGTGTCAACTTGATATCTCTATATCCATGAATTGTGAGATCAAGTCATCGAGTTGACCTACATGCTAGTCTTATTGCATTAACATTGTCCCTGAATGTTAATACTCGACTAGGAATGATTAAGAGTAGTGTTCCCTATATCATCTCACTATCGGTTCAACTAACCGATTGATATAGGTGAGAACCATCTCCTCAAGGACATTATTATACTTAGTTTATTTGGCACCAATACAAGTATAATAACCAAAATCCAAATGCCTTTATTTATATAGAATATGATATAATAAGTCCAAAATACAATCATCAAATGATTGGCTCTAGGGCTCTAGCTAACAATCTCCCACTAGCACTAGTGCCAATCAGTGTAGGCTCTAAGCCCAAATGACCTAATGTGACCATCATGCTTCTTCTGTGCCAAAGCCTTGGTCAAGGGATCTGCGATGTTAGACTCTGTAGGTACTCTGCATATCTTCACATCTCCTCTCTTGATGATCTCTCGAATGAGATGGAAGTGCCGTAGTATATGTTTGGTCCACTGGTGTGAGCGAGGTTCCTTCGCCTGTGCTATAGCTCCATTGTTGTCACAATAGAGCTCAATGGGGTCAGCAATGCTAGGAACCACCCCAAGTTCAGTGATGAACTTGCGGATCCAAACTACCTCCTTTGCTGCCTCTGATGCAGAAATGTACTTGGCTTCTGTTGTAGAATCAGCTACTGTATCCTGCTTCGAACTCTTCCAGCTGACAGCACCACCATTAATGCAAAATACGAACCCCGACTGCAATCTATAGTCATCCTAGTCGGTCTGGAAGGTAGCATCACTGTAACCCTTTACAGCTAGCTCATCATTGCCTCCATATATCAAGAAATATTCTTTAGTTCTTCTTAAGTACTTAAGAATATTCTTGACCGCTATCCAGTGACTTTCACCTGGATCTGACTGGTATCTGCTCGTCATGCTCAAAGCATACGAGACATCAGGTCGAGTACATAGCATGACATACATGATCGATCTTATGGCTGAGGCATAAGGGATCTGATCCATGCGGTCTCTCTCCTCTCTAGAAGAGGGACCTTGAGTCTTCGAAAGACTCACGCCATGTGACATCGGTAGAAATCCCTTCTTGGAGTTCTGCATGGCAAACCGTAGGAGTACCTTGTCAATGTATGTACTCTGACTTAGGCTAAGCAGTCTCTTAGATCTATCTCTATAGATCTGAATCCCTAGAATGCGGGATGCCTCACCTAAGTCCTTCATTGAGAAGCAACTCCCTAGCCAGGTCTTGACAGACTGAAGCATAGGGATGTCCTTCCCAATGAGTAATATGTCATCCACATACAATATGAGGAAGACAACTATATCCCCTACAACCTTCTTGTAGACACAAGGCTCATCTTCGTTCTTGATGAAACCAAACTGTTTGATTGCATCATCGAATCGAAGATTCCAGCTCCGAGAAGCTTGCTTTAGTCCATAAATGGACCTATGCAGCTTGCATACTCTGCTAGTATGCTGTGGATCTACAAAATCCTCAGGTTGTGTCATGTACACATCCTCGAGTAGGTTTCCATTCAGAAACGCGGTTTTGACATCCATCTGCCATATCTCATAGTCATAGTAGGCTGCAATAGCAAGCATGATCCGAATGGACTTAAACATCGCTACTAGAGAAAAGGTTTCATCATAGTCAATACCATGAATCTGCTTGAAACCTTTAGCTACCAAGCGACCCTTATAGATAAGTCCATCTATGTCAGTCTTTCTCTTAAAGACCCACTTACACCCAATGGGTTTTACCCCTTCAGGTGGATCAACCAAAGTCCATACTTGGTTGGTGTACATGGATTCCATCTCGGATCTCATGGCCTCTAGCCATTTCTAAGCATCACAGCTTCCTGATAGGTGGTAGGCTCATCCTCTATGAGCACAACGTCATCATGGTCAGACAAGAGAAATGAGTATCTCTCAGGCTGACGATGTACACTATCAGACCTACGAAGAGGTATGTCTACTTGAACTGGTTGTTGTTCCTCAACTCCTTGTGGAACAACATCATCCACAACACTTTGTGGTTCCAGTTCAATTTCCATCGAGGCGTCAGTGCTATTGTTCGCATCTTGAACTTCTTCAAGATCGAACGCGCTCCCACTAGTCTTTCTAGAAACAAAGTCCCTTTCTAGAAAGACCCCAGTCTTTGCCACAACTACCTTGTGCTGACTGGGAATGTAGAAGTAATATCCCTTAGTTTCCTTGGGATATCCAATAAAGTAGCACTTGTCGGATTTGGGTCCTAATTTGTTTGAGACTTGACGTCGAACATAAGCCTCACAACCCCAAATCCTCATGAAAGACACCTGGGCATCTCTCCCAGTCCATATCCGATATGGTGTCTTTATCACGGCCTTGGATGGAACTCGGTTGAGTATAAAAGCTGCCGTGTCTAGAGCATAGCCCCAAAGGTATGTCGGAAGATCTGTGTGACTCATCATAGATCGTACCATATCTAATAAGGTACGATTCCTCCTTTCGGATACACCATTCCACTGTGGTGTTCCAGGAGGAGTGAGTTGGGATAGGATCCCACACTCTGCTAGATAGTCACGAAACTCATGGCTAAGGTATTCTCCACCTCGATCAGATCGAAGTATCTTAATACTCTTACCAAGCTGGTTCTGTACTTCATTCTTGAATTTTTTGAACTTTTCAAAGGATTCAGACTTATGTGTGTTGGTTGCTACTCGGAAAACCTAGAGGTTCCACTGTACAAAAATTTTGTACAAAGGTCTGAACCTTTTCCTAGCTACCATGTGTTCTTTTAAATTAAATTTTGGATCGCCTGCGGAACTTAACACGTTTGATCCAAAACTTAATTTATTCGTTCTTTTAGGTTTTGACTTGGGTCTCCTGCGGAACTTAACACGTTCGACCCAAATCACCTTAAGTTATTAATTTCATTAAATATTAATTTCCATAATTGGTTCCCAGTACTGACGTGGCGAGGCACATGGCCTTCTTGGATATGGGAGCAACCACCACCGACTAGACAAAACCTTTTATGGAAAAATAATATTTAATTTCCTAAAATAACTTTAGGTTAACCGAAAAGAACAATCAAATCACAAGGGAAAGAAAAACAAAAGAACACTATATCAAAAACAAATTCGAAACTCTAGAATCGTATGCCTCTTGTATTTGGTATTATTTCCATAAATAACTAGTATGATGCGGAAAGATAAATTACTAGTTATACCTTGTAGAAAAACCTCTTGATCTTCTACCGTATTCCTCTTCTAACCTCGGACGTTGTGTGGGCAACGATCTTCCGAGATGAGAAACCACCAAGCACCTTCTTCTTCTCCTAGCTAGGTTCGGCCAATCACAAAGAAGCTTCACCAAGGACGAAGAACAAAACACCAACCAAGCTCCAAGGGATACAAGCTTTCTCTCCTTCTTCTTCTTCTCCAAGTAGTATCCGGCCACCACAAGAACTCCAAGCAAGAGATAAGTTTCGGCCACCACAAAAGAGGAAGAAAGGAAGAGGATGGCCGGCCACAATAATTTCCTTCAAGGATGAATAATTTCGGCCACCACCAATGCTCCAAGGGATGCTAGAGATGAGACTTGCTTTCTCTCCTTCTTCTCCTTCCTTGATCCGGCCACAAACAAAAGCTCCACCAAGAAGATAGGTTTTGGCCAACAAGAGGAGAAGAGAGAAAGGGAAGGGCCGGCCACCACACCAAGGAAAAGAGGGAGGAAAAATAATAGAGGTTGTTCACCATGAAGGCACCCCTACCCCTTCTTTTATATTCCTTGGCTTTGGCAAATAAGGAAATTTATTTATAATAAAATTTCCTTAACTTTCCTTGATAACAATTAATTAAGAAAAAATTAAATAAATTTTCCTAATTAATTGTATGTGGCCGGCCACCTCATGTAGAGCAAATAGGATAATTTTAATCAACAATTAAAACTTCCTTTTTTGTCTTTGGAAATTTTTTTAAAAAATAAAATTTCCTTTTAAAATCCCTTCATGGTTGATAAAAAGAAATTTCTATAATTTTAATTTTCAACATGTGAATAATTTTTCAGAGAAAATAAAATATCTTTCCAATATACAAATAAGGAAAGAGATCTAATCTCTTTCTTTTAGTCTTTTTGTAGATCTTTTTAAAGAGAGATATTTTAATTTTAATTCTCTGTAATAAATTATATCTTCCACATAATAAAAATTAAAATTAAAATTCTTTTTAATTTAATGGTGGCCGGCCACCTAAACTTGGGTTCAAGCTAGGGCCGGCCACCCATGAACCAAGGCTTGGCCGGCCCTAGCTTGAACCACAAGCTAGCTTGGCCGGCCCCTTTCTCATGGATATGAAGGTGGGTATAGTACTCTATAAATAAGAGGCTACGATAGGGACCGAGAGGAGAAATTGGTTTTGGTCTCCCGATAAAATTAAGCATCCCGTGTTCGCCCCGAACACACAACTTAATTTTATCAATAATAATTCATTCCACTAGAGAATTATTATTGAACTACCGCACCAATCCCAAATTACATTTTTGGGCTCCTTCTTATTATGAGTGTGTTAGTCTCCCTGTGTTTAAGATATCGAATGTCCACTAATTAAGTGAGTTACTGACAACTCATTTAATTAATATCTAAGTCCAAGAGTAGTACCACTCAACCTTATCGTCATGTCGGACTAAGTCCACCTGCAGGGTTTAACATGACAATCCTTATGAGCTCCTCTTGGGGACATTATCAACCTAGTATCTCTAGGACACAGTTTCCTTCTATAATCAACAACACACACTATAAGTGATATCATTTTCCAACTTATCAGGCTTATTGATTCATCGAACTAAATCTCACCCACTGATAAATTAAAGAAATAAATATCAAATATATGTGCTTGTTATTATATTAGGATTAAGAGCGCACACTTCCATAATAACCGAGGTCTTTGTTTCTTTATAAAGTCAGTATAAAAGAAACGACCTCAAATGGTCCTACTCAATACACTCTAAGTGTACTAGTGTAATTATACAGTCAAGATAAACTGATACCTAATTACACTACGACTTTCCAATGGTTTGTTCCTTTCCATCTTAGTTGTGAGCTACTGTTTATAATTTATAAGGAAACCGATAACATGATCTTCTGTGTATGACACCACACACCATGTTATCTACAATATAAATTAATTGAACAACTACATTTATCATAAATGTAGACATTTGACCAATGTGATTCTTATTTCTAGATAAATGTTTATACCAAAAGCTAGGCTTTTAGTATATACTCTAACAATGTGTCATCAAATACACATAACCATATCTACTGAAATCATCAGTAAATGTGATGAAGTACCTATAACCGCCTTTAGCAGCAACATTGAAAGGGCCACATACATCACTATGTATGAGTCCTAACAAATCAGTTGCTCTCTCGCTATGCCCACTAAAGGGAGTCTTGGTCATCTTGCCTCGTAGGCATGACTCGCATATCTCATATGATTCAAAATCAAATGAGTCCAACAAACCATCCTTATGGAGCTGGGATAAGCGCTTGTCATTTATATGACCTAAGCGACAGTGCCAGAGGTAGGTTTGGTTCATGTCATTTGACTTGAACCTCTTGGTATTTACGTTATAGATAGGGCTCTCAAGGTCTAGAATATAGAGTCCGTTTATCAGAGGTGCACTATAATAGAACATATCGTTTAAATAGATGGAACAACATTTGTTCTTTATAGTAAACGAGAAACCTTTCTTGTCCAAACAAGAAACTGATATAATGTTCTTAGTTAATGCAGGCACATAACAACAATCGACTAACTCTAGTACAAGCCCAGAGAGCAGAGATAGATAGTAAGTCCCTACAACGAATAGCAAGAACCCGTGCTCCATTGCCTACCGTAGGTCCACCTCGCCTTTGTCAATGCCCTGCTATTTCTCTGCACATCAAGACAAATGTGAGAAGCGCATCCAGTATCTAATACCCATGATGTAGAAATAGATAGATTGACTTCTATAATATATATACCTGGAAGTCTCACTGCTTCTTCTTAAGATCCTCCAAGTATACCTTAGCCTCTTCCAAAGGCTCCCCGACCACGGTGAAGCAGGTAGCATCCTTGGCGACCCCTCCTTTAGGCTTTAGTGCCTTGCCTTTACCCTTGGCTTGGGACTTTCCCTTTCCTTTGGGCTTGCCCTTGCCCTTATGTTTCTGAACCATCAGAACAGTGTTGGGCTTATCCTTCTTAAGGTTTAGCTCAGCAATTCTTAACATACTAAGCAGCTCGGGCAGTGACTTGTCAATCTCGTTCATAGTGTAGTTTAGAACGAATTGACTGTAGCTATCCGGCAAGGATTGCAAGATCAGGTCAGTAGCCAGCTCTTGGCCAAGAGGGAACCCCAACCTTTGTAGGTTCTCTATGTACCCAATCATTTTGAGTACATATGGGCCTACGGGAGCCCCGTCTGACATCTTGCACTGAAACAGTGCCCTTGAGATCTCAAATCTCTCATGCCTCGCTTGTCCTTGATACAGCTGACGAAGATGTTCAACCATATCATAAGCGCCCATTAACTCGTGTTGCTTCTGAAGCTCAGAGTTCATGGTCGCGAGAATTAGACAGGACACATCTAATACGTCATCTTGATGCTTCTTGTAAGCATCTTTGTCAGCTCGCGGGGCATTGGAAGGAGGAGCCTCCGGAATGGGCTGCTCCAGAACGTACAGTTTACGTTCTTGGGTGAGAACTATTCTCAGGTTCCTGTACCAGTCCAGGAAGTTTGCTCCGTTGAGCTTGTCCTTATCGAGGACATATCGCAGGGAGAAGGTGTTCGTGTTCGACGTCATGGCAATTCTACAACAGAAATAAATGCAGAAATAAGTATCATATTCTTAATCATTTAATTAGGCCTTTAACTAAATGATGCTCCCACTGAATTCTATAATTCATGTGGGACAAGATCCACATCATACTAACCCTTGAGTTAGCTTTGGCTAATACGCCCAAGACTTAGTATGATCGATAGGTAACGATTACCAATTACATCTCTATGCAACTCTTGTTTATAGAATCAAAATCCGCATTTATATTAAAACTTGAGTTAGCTTTGGCTAATACGCCCGAGAGTTAATATATATGTGATTTTGACCTAACTTTCCAACCGTTGGAAGAATGCCTATAGTTATACTCGATCCAACCGAGTTAACTAGGAATACTCAATCTAATTGAGTTGTACTCACCCATGCGTTGATAGGCGGGACCAAGATTGTTCCTCCGTACCCTACCAAGATAGTATGTGTTGCTCTGCTTTAGCAGATTCAACAACAACATGCGATCGAGGTAGTGGTAGGTATCACGGCATGGTAGACATTACGAGTTGACATGATTTAGATCTAATCTAAATGATGATGCGTATCATATACTCGATAGATCTAATCTAATCGAAGGGTGCATCATGTGCATGACTTAGATCTAATCTAATCGTAAGGCACTAATTAATTACTTAATTAACTAGCATGCATCACATACATATAAGCAATTAATTAAACTATTTTGTGATTGTGTCATGGCCCTACTACGATCTTCTCAAGCCAATGAGAAGATCGGATGGTCAACCTACAGTCAACAACCTCTCAAGCTTCTTCCTTTGACCACTTTGTGTTGCTCGCGCCCTCCTCGTAACTCCATCTCGTGTGGACCTTCCACCGCTTCAAAATTACATTATAATTTAGAAACTCGAGTTACATTCGAGTCTAAATCTAATTTATAACCAGAATATAAGAGAAAGGCACGACGCGCAGGTCGCGAAAATAAAAAAAAAAAATAAAAATACAAGCACGCACATCACATAACGGCACGCAGACCGTATTATGAATTACAACACAATTGTCCAATCGAATTGGGTCTTTGGGCCATGACTATCACAAAAATAATATATAATTCAAAATTATATATTTTTCATAATTTTCTGTAATTTTTCATAATTTTACAGATTTTATGAGTAAATTTTTTCCGGCGGTCCCGATTAGCGATTTCGGGCACAATTGCGGAGCAAATCCCCTTGCGGGGTTAGGGGCAGTACCCCTACCCGCGATCTAACCATCGTGAGTTGCTCCTAAGTGATCCAAGAGCGCCTTAACCCGCTGTCCCAAAAATTTTGGGGCGAAACTTTGCCGTTTTGGAAAATTCTTCTCGGTAGTCGAAGCCTACAAGTGCCGAAACACTTGTGCTTCGCTTCTACGAGAAAAATACCCATTAAAACTATAAAAACATGAATTTACAGAAAGTTTACAGATTTATATTTTTCATAAAAATATGAATCTAAACTCGTACTCGCTTCGCACGTGGCTCTGATACCACTGTTGGGTTTTTCGGGCCGTGAAAACCGCTTTTCCGCGTCGTGGAAACCCTGAAACCCCCTAGCCATTGGATCCGTGCGAAGAAAACTTTCGAAAATACGAGTACGAGTTTAAAACTATGATCTACAGTAGATCTACAAAGGAAAAACATTTTATACCTTTGAAGCGTGCCCTCGCAAATACCGCTCGTCCAAACGGTGCCGGATCTCAAGAGTATCAAGATAGATACTCCTCTAGAAGTATCCACACAGACAACTTAGGTGGAGAAGACCTAAACAAAGGTGTGCTAGCACCTTGATAGGTCACGGCAAGAAGAGGAGAGGGAGAGAGCAAGAAGAACTCAAGGAAGAAGAAGGAGTGAATGTGAATAACTCACCCAATGAAAAACTCCTCATCATGCCATCAAGTGGCCGACCACCATCATTTGTGTAACTCCCCTCATTAATGCATTAAGTGGCCATCAAAGAGGGAATATGTAACCTCCATGAGGTGGCACCCATGATGATGTGGAGTAACATCATTGGCCTACATCAATGCCAACTCACCAATGAGGTGGCATAAAGTCAAGTCAAACTTGACCAAATCGCTTCCATGGTTGATCGAATCCAACCATTTGATTCAAGCCAACTTAATATAATGAATCTAATTCATTTAATTAAATTGATTCAATGAGTCATAATCTAAATTAGACTCATTGAACACATGAATCAACTTGAGTCGAACTCAAGTTAGCCCAATTAGGATTACTCTTAATCCAATTTGATTCATCAAATGAATCTAATCCTCTTGATTCATCATATGAACCTAATCTCCATCTAATTGTCCTTAGTGTGTGACCCTATAGATTCTTGTAACGTTGGCAATGCCCTAAACCCATTTAGGAGCATAAGTAATGAGCGATATCTAGCAACACATCATTACTACCCAAGTTACAAGAATGTTGAGATCCAACATCACCTTGTGACTCCTCACAATATATGACAAGTGTCCTTCTATCCTAGACATCTAGATTGGTCAATGTGAGGCATAGACCGTGTCATCCTCTGACCAATCTAAATCTTGAACTCCAAGTAGACTCACTAAATCAAATGAGCTCAATATCCTATATTGACTCATTTGGGCATGGCCATGCACTTCGTGGTCTCACTCTATCAAGAATACCGATGTCTCTCCCGTCATATAGGAGGGATAGATCCCATCTACATCACTTACATCCCTCTGCATAATTTGTTATATACCCAGTAATCGCCTTTATAGTCCACCCAGTTATGGGTGACGTTTGATGAAACCAAAGTACATAACTCCTTATGTAGGGATCTATGGTGACTTTAGGTCTAAGGACTAGTAGTCATACTAATAGCCACATGAGAAAGTATATGACACTCATATAACGATCCATGATACTTTCTCATGGCGGGTCATTCAGTATACATTCTCTAATGTATACCCATGTGTCAACTTGATATCTCTATATCCATGACTTGTGAGATAAAGTCATCGAGTTGACCTACATACTAGTCTTATTGCATTAACATTGTCCCTGAATGTTAATACTCGACTAGGAATGATTAAGAGTAGTGTTCCCTATATCATCTCACTATCGGTTCAACTAACCGATTGATATAGGTGAGAACCATCTACTCAAGGACATTATTATACTTAGTTTATTTGGCACCAATACAAGTAAGTATAATAACCAAAATCCAAATGCCTTTATTTATATAGAATATGATACAATAAGTCCAAAATACAATCATCAAATGATTGGCTCTAGGGCTCTAGCTAACACGAAGCCCTAGCTGCTTTCCGGTTGTTAGTCCTAAAAGCAAGGGTAAGTTGCTTACTCGCCTGCAGTAGGAGTAGCTATCGAGTTTTTGGTGTTTTCCTTGTGCTTTTATGGGTATGCCGTGAGAAAGGATTGAACTTTGAAATTCTACCATGGGTTGAGGTTTCGGATTAGATTTGCAAGCTTCTTTTTCTTTCTTCCTTGGAATTCTGCCGAGGCAATGAATCAGTTTATATAATTTTTGTTTTAAGTCTTTAGCAAGTTTAATTTGGTCTGTTTTGTGCTTGTTGGTCTTGTTGGGCAGTGAAGAAGTTGAAACGGGAAAGAAGAAAAAATAAATAAATTAAATAGTCCTTTCTCTTGTTTGGTTAGGAATAAAGAATGAGGTTAATCAAAGTTCTCTTATTCGGTAAGTAACCTGAAAGAATAGGAGGTGGTCTGTAAAATTGTATAGCTCTATGATTCCGCAAAGGAAATTTATAGTTTGTAGGTTTCGGTTTGTTCTTTTGATACTTGCTTCCATGAAACTTAAGAATTCTCATGATGTTGTTTGGGTATTTGATCTACCATTATGTTTCATCTTTTACTGTTATATAAAACGTATGCCTTTGCTTGCTTGTTGGCACTACTTTCCCAGACTTTGAATCTTGTTATCTAGCTCAATTGGATCGGATATACCTCTTATAAGTTATAGTCTTTCACTAGACAGCTATCTAAAGTGCTCACCTCCTTAGTACCCTTTCATCACATATGACATTGGCAGCAAACTTACTTGTTTTACTCAAATGACATTGGTGTAAGACAGGGAGGTTATGAGTTTTCTTCTTGTAACCACAGAACCCTCTCCTTTGCCTTTTTGCCTTGGTCCTAGTGAAAGTAACCATTCCACTATGTTTGTCACAGTCAAGTTACAAGTTTAAGATTCAGTATTTATACTGTGATAGGATCTTCAGAATTAAATAGATTCCCTTATGAAAATAGGTTAAGTGTTAGGCATGTTTTGTTTTCATTTACCTTAGCTGAGCATGTTTGGTTTTCATTTTTCTTTAGCTGAGCATGAGCAGTGTTAGATCCTATTTTTATGCCTTTCTTATGGATTTGAGCATGAGCAGTTCTCTTTATTTTGTTGTATGCGAGCATGATTAGTTCTTTCTTTGCTGTTTACGAATATGAGCAGTCTTCCTTGTTTTGCTATTAGACTTTATTCATGCACTGTAGTTGTAGAATTGAATAAGCATTTTATTGAGCTTAAGTGCATATTTTTATAAGTAAGCTATAAGAAAGAGAGACCAAGGTCTTAATAGGATCCCTAAGTTTAAGAATTGGGATCAGCAGCACACCATGTGCTCAAAGAAATGCCAAGGCATCTTATTATAAGAATATTAAAGATAATAAGTATTTTACTTTTTAAGGGCATGTACCGGACACAAGGTCCATTGGGTGGGCTCCTAGATTGCCCCTAGGCACAAGATCGCCTAGAAGTACCTTAGTAGTTTCGGGATTAGCTACCTCGACTCATATTAAGGATACGCACAAATTGGTACAATGCCGGGCCCAAGAGAAGTTGATTATTATTTTAAAGTAATAAAGTATAAGTTTTGAAACAAATGAAACAAGCACCATTTATGCTTAGAGTCAGTAAGATTAGTTCTTTTGAATTCTAGCATCCAGTATTAGTTTTGTTTGTTTCCTGATTAGATATTTAGCATGATTAGCTTTATCTACCAGCATGCGGTTTTTTCCTTGTATAGCATGATTAGTTATTAGAATTACATGAGTAGATTCCTTCGCTTTTCTTTGCTATTAGTTTGACATGAGCAGATATATTTATGCTTTACTTTCTTTTATAGCATATAGTTTCTAGTTCATTCTGTATACATGCATATTCGTGTTTTTGTGAGTTAGATAGCGCTTACTAAGCAAATTTTGCTTAGAGACTGCATTTCCTCTTACTGCAGATAAAGGAAAGGAAAAGATTTAGCAAGGAAGGCGACAAGGTGGTGCGGATGGTGTGTGATGCGTGGACTGTGGGAGAGATCAGGGGAATTGAGTCACACTTTATGTTTTATGTCAATAGAGATTGATAAAGAGTTGTTTCTATTTTTCTGATGTTGCTATTGAGTCTATTCCGCATTGTTTGTTTGTTTGGTTGTTTCCACTGTTGGAGCTTTATTCATTTACCATTGCTAGATTAGTTTTTTTTAAGTTGTTGTGTCATATTACTGCGTGGTTGTAATTAGTTTTTGTCACTTATTAAACTGCGTGGGTGTTTGATATATTTCCAGCTGCCTGTGGCTGTGTATACTGTGAATGTATTGATGTTCATGGTCATCGGTACAGGGGAGACTCTGCTGAAATTTTTCAGTAGGGATTTCTCGTGGTTTCGATCACACCGGTTAAGTAGAGTTAATAGTCAAGTAACGGTCACCTTAAAGAGTAGTAGAGTTGTAAGAAGGGTGGTCGTTACAGTTGGTATTAGAGCAGTCCCCATTCTCCAGCATCACACATCAGCATTATCCTTGCCGTCTTTAAGTAAGAAAGTATTTAAGTTCTTTCTTTATTGCTTTCCTTTATTATTATTTGCAGTATAGAGTAATTGTTTATAAGTGATTAAGTCAGATAAGAGTTTTTGCTGTTTTATTTATTCATATACAAATATGTATGTTTAGAAAGGGTAGAGAAAATATCAAGTCTTCTTCTTTGCATAATTAGATGGCAAGAAGAGAACATCCTTGTACCGTTCGTACTGAGAACCAAGATCAGGAGAACGAAGAGCTTAGATCAACTGAGCCCAATCTCTCTGAAGTTGTTGCCCAACTCCAGAGGCAAGTAGTAGAGCAGCAACAAGTGATTGCCAACTTGATGACCAATCAACAGCCAATTCCTCCCACTCCCCCAACCATCAATGTGGAGACCCCAGTGGTGACTGAAGTTTCATCAGTTGCCCTAGAAGTCCCCACAGCACCTAGAAGACAAGAAGCATACCTGATACAGTGGCTGAAACTGAAGCCAGAGAGTTTCTCAGGCACGACTGAGCCCTGGGATGCTCAGGCTTGGTTCAAGACACTGGAGAGCACCATGGAGCTTCTTGACTGGCCAAAAGTCGAGAAGGTCAAGTGCGCCTCATTCTGCCTATCTGGAGATGCTCGTATGTGGTGGGAGAGAGTTAAAAGCAAGAGAGCAGTCAATGAGCTGGGCTGACTTCGAGACAGAGTTTTATGAAGAATTCTTCCGCCAGCGGATCACCAATAAGCATTATGAGGAGTTCATAGAATTCAGACAAGGTGACCTGTCAGTGGAAGAAGTAGTAAAGAAATTCAATAGGCTAGCTTGTCTTTGCCTAGAGTTAGTAAGTACAAAGAAAGAACGAGTCAGACTGATGCTCCGAAGGTTGAGACTAGAAATAGCACTTAATGTGAGTAATGAAACTCACCGATCACAGATTGGTGAAGAGCTGGTCAATAGGGTATTAGTGAGCACTATCTGAACAGCATCAAGACACAATAAATGCAACACAAGTCAGTCAAGATCGAAGACAAGACAGTGGGAAAACAGAGACCTCAGTCAAGTAATCAGAACTGGAAGGACAAAGATAACAAGAAAGACCCAAGCAGGAAGACGTTCGGGTAGTCTGTGAATATCCAGAGGTATTTCTAGAAGAGCTACCTGAACTACCTCCCAACAGAGAAGCGGAGTTTGAAATTGAATTGGTTCTTGACGCCAACCCAATTTCAAAAGCTCCATACCGCATGTCTCCAGCAGAGCTGAAAGAGTTACAAGAATAACTTCAGGAGCTGCTTGACAAAGGCTTCATTCGCCCTAGTCATTCACCATGGGGAGCTCCTGTGTTGTTTGTCAAGAAGAAGGATGGATCTATGCGGATGTGCATAGATTATAGGGCTCTGAATCAAGTGACCATCAAGAACAAGTATCCACTGCCCAGAATCGACGACTTATTTGATCAATTCAGAGGGGCAACAGTGTTTTCTAAGATAGACCTGCGCTCTGGGTACCATCAGTTGAAAGTGAAGGAAAGTGATATACCCAAAACAGCTTTCAGGACCAGATATGGACACTATGAGTTTGTAGTCATGCCTTTTGGTGTGACTAATGCACCTGCAGTTTTCATGGACCTGATGAACAGAGTGTTCAGAGAATACCTTGACAAATTTGTCATCGTGTTCATCGACGACATTCTAGTCTATTCCAGAACCCCAGAGGAGCATGACACGCACTTGAGGATAATACTGCAGACCCTTCAGCAAAAGCAACTTTATGCTAAATTCTCAAAGTGCGAGTTCTGGTTAGATCAGGTGGTGTTTTTAGGCCACATCATTTCTAGAAAAAGCATCCAAGTGGATCCAGCCAAAATAGAAGCGGTCAACAACTGGAGCAGACCCAAGAATGCCAGGGAGATCAGAAGCTTCCTTGGTTTAGTTGGGTACTACAGGAAATTCGTGGAGGACTTTTCTAGGATAGCCTCTCCACAAACAGCCCTAACCAGGAAGAAGAGGAAGTTTGAATGGTCAGACAAATGTGAGCAGAGTTTCCAAGAGCTCAAGAGGAGACTGACTAGTGCTCCCATTTTGACAGTTCCAGAAAGTGACAAGAGTTTTGACATTTATAGTGATGCTTCCAAGATGGGTCTAGAAGTTGTTCTCATGCAAGAAGGAAAAGTGATAGCTTATGCTTCCAGACAACTCAAAGATTATGAGAAGAATTACCCCACTCATGATCTTGAGCTGGCAGCTGTGGTCTTTGCACTAAAACTCTGGCGACATTATTTGTATGGCGTTCAGTGCAGAATCTTCACAGACCATCAGAGTCTTAAGTACTTCTTCACTCAGAAGGACTTAAACATGAGATAGTGTAGGTCGCTAGAGTTGGTCAAAGATTATGACTGTGAAATCCTCTACCACCCAGGCAAAGCTAATAAAGTGGCAGATGCACTAAGCAGAAAATCCAGTGCATCCCTGATGTCTTTGTCATCATTAAGCCTGCCACTGCAGAAGGAGTTGTCAGATTTTGGAATGGAAATTATTTATGGGCAACTCTCTGCATTGACCTTAGAGTCTACCTTGCTTGAGGATATACAGAGAAAGCAAAGTGAAGATCCAGATATCCAGAAGATCGAGCAAGGGATACAGAAAGAAGAAAATTCGGAGTTTCGAGTATCAGACAGTGGAATTCTTTATCTGGGGAGCCGCCTTTGTGTCCCCAATGATGAAGAGCTGAGAAAGAAAATTTTAGAGGAAGCTCATAGTACACCCTACTCCATGCATCCTGGTTCTACCAAGATGTACCAAGACGTGAAAAAGAGGTTCTGGTGGTCTGGACTCAAAAGAGATGTAGCTAAATATGTCAGTACCTGCCTAACATGTCAGAGGGTCAAAGCAGAACACCAGAGACCAGGAGGAGTTTTACAACCTCTTCCTATACCAGAGTGGAAGTGGGAAGACATATCCATGGACTTCATAACAGGTCTTCCAAGAACTACAAATGGATATGATGCGATATGGGTAATAGTAGACCGATTGACCAAGTCTGCTCATTTTCTAGCCATCAAGGTGTCCCACTCAATAGAGCAGTTGGCACAGTTATATGTTAAGGAGGTGATCAGACTTCACGGAGTTCCTAAATTTATTGTTTCAGATAGAGATGGGCGCTTCATCTCACACTTTTGGGAGTGTGTTTATAACACACTAGGCACCAAACTCAAGTTCAGCACGGCCTTCCATTCTCAGACTGATGGACAGACAGAGCGAGTAAATCAGATTCTAGAATATATGCTCAGAGCTTGTGCAATAGATTTCAAGGGAAGTTGGTGCAAGTATCTATGCTTAGCTGAATTTGCCTACAACAACAGCTATCAGACCACCATCAAGATGGCACCATACGAGGCGTTGTATGGCAGGAAGTGCAGATCACCCATTTGCTGGCAAGAAGAAGGTGAAAGAAAAGAAATGGAAGTGGAACTGGGCATTTAGACAGAGCTGATAGATGAGACTACTAAGGCTATTCAGAAGATCACACAAAGAATTGAGACCGCCCAGAGTAGATAGAAGAGTTATGCTGACACACGCCGTAGGCCACTTGAATTCCAAGTAGGGGATTCAGTCTTTCTCAAGGTTGCTCCGATGAAGGGAGTGATGAGATTTGGCAAGAAGGGCAAATTAAGTCCTCGTTATGTAGGACCTTATGTAACGACCCGCCTTCTACTGGCTAGGCTGTAAGGCCAGACCGTCACATTATGCTGTGCTAAGCTATATCCATGACCATTACTAAGTCTAGGTACAGAAAACTGTACCAAATTAAAACTTTGCCAAGCTAATACGAATACTTGGTCCTACATGTGCTGAGGGATGCAATCTAAGGTATACATGGCATATCCTACATCCCCTATGGTCAAGGAACTGAACTACAAGATTTCCTGGTCGAAACCTTGCTTCCCCAATCGATCCAGGTTAAACTCAATCGATTGCAAGCTGTTGAATCGATCCATGGATCGATTCAGATTGCTACTGTGCTCGGGGTAATATTCTGGATAGATCAGCTGATCGATCCAGACTGGCCAATCGATCCAGCGATCGATTCCAGAGCTCTCTGTTCACGGGAGCGATTTCCCGATCGATCGGACGATCGATCCCTGAACCTTCTGTTTGTGACAGAATGCGACTGGATCGATCGGCTGATCGATCCAGAAGCTTACTGTTCGCGGAATCAGCTCCCGATCGATCCGCTGATCGATTGAGGGCTCCCAATCGATCCACTGATCGATTGAGGGCCCCCAATCGATCGGCTGATCGATCGGGGTTTCTGATTTCATATCAGAACCTGATTTCAGCCCTGGTTCGAGCAGAAATCTCATATACCAACTCTAAACTAACTGAAATGCATTCTAACATCAATTATCTAGCATTCTAAACATGGCGTGATGCATATTTCACTAGTTCATGATTTTTGAGCAAACTGAAATGTGAAAACTAAAAATGACAAGGTTCTAATAGTTAGACTTGCTAAAACCCTTAAGATCTTCATTCCAAACTCCTTTTTCACACACACATCGTCGTTGCATTGTCCTCCAGCCTCCGCTAGTCCATCTTTCCTTTACCTTTATCTGCAGTATAAGGAAAAGAGTATCTGTAAGCTTAAGAGCTTAGTAAGAAACCATCTACCTCACTAAAACATGCATACGATGCAATTTATGTTTTTTTTAAAACATGTTATTTGAAACATATGAATATTGAACATGTAAAAGTATAGCATGGCATACAAACAAACTAGTCATGGCAACAAGTACTAGCATAAGCTATCATATTGTATCAATAGAAAACTGAACTGCTACAAAAACTGAGCTGAGCTAATTCTAAACTAATGCTAAAGCTGTACTGAATCCACATAACTATTTGTGAAGTTTTGAAAATTATTTTCATAAATAGATTAAAATAATAATCATGCTGCTGATGGGCCCGACATCTGTACGTGATATGCGCGCATCCCTAACTAGACCCGGGTTTACAAGTCCCGAATTTAGTAGGGTTACTGGGTTATCTGAACCTCGGGACGACTATGGGAGCCCAACCCAATGGATATCTAATCCAGTACAGTGCCACTGCTAAAATAAAATACTGATTATAGCTGAGTTCTTCTTATATTGCTATTTCTAGGTTATCTGAACTTAGAGCTAGGTTATCTGAACCTAGAGGCGACTGTGGGAGCCCACCCATTGGACCGTAGTCCCATATGACTGTAGTAAAACTATACATACTGAATAAATGCTTCTATTACATTTACTAAGCTATTAAAATGCCTAAGTTGCATTCTTTTCCTGTGCTGCACATATTATCGAACACCTAGTGTGCACTATTGCACAACCTATGTGTCAAAATTCGTATGCTACTAAACAAAGCAGAAATTCACACGAGAGCTACTTATACTGCAGGTGAGGGGTTTTATACCTCCTGCGCTAGATTTCTTACGATTCTAGTCGCTAGTTTTCCAGTGGAGACGATTCCCTCGACGATCCTCTTGCGTCTACGCGTTCTTCTCGCGGAGAGAAACATCCTCGTAATCGAAGTTGTCGCCGGAAGGTGTTCCTCTTGCCCTTGGGACGGATCCCTAGCCCTTGGGGGCTTGGTACGCCGAGAGGAGAAGAGGAGAAGGGGGGCGGCGTGTGTGAGGGTTTGAGGGAAAAGTTTTCTCGTTTAAGAAAATAACAATTCCTCACTTAAATTCCCTATTTATATTAAGGAATTAATTCACCCAACTCTAACTTAAATAAAATTGTTTCCCTTTCCTTTCAGCACGGCCCTGTTGGGTTCACTTGGTTACTAGAGTCCACTATAAGTCGTAGGACCCAATAGGTCTCGGGTTCGATTCCCGCTTAAGCTATTTTATGTTTCTATTTATTTTTGCTACTTCCGCTACTCTAAAAATTACATAAAAATATTCTAAAATTCCAGAAAAATCATAGAATATTTCTAAAATAATTTTGAGAATTTTCGGGCGTTACAATCCCCATACCTTATAAAAAGTTCATCCTTGAACTTAGAATAATTCTGGGTACTTCTGTCTCATACTAGCTTCTGTCTCCCAAGTTGCCTCTTTTGCTGTGTGACTTTTCCAAATAACTTTTACTAATGGTACCTCTTTATTCCACAATTTCTTAACTGCTCGGTCTATTATCTGAATAGGCCGACTATCATAGCTGAGGTCTTCGCGGACTGGTACCGATTGGGGCTCAATCACCTGGGTGGCATTTGGGATATGCTTCTTCAGCATAGAGACATGAAATACATTATAGATGGCTGACATCTCCTATGATATCTCTAGCTCATATGCTACCTTGCCAACTCTTCTAGTGATAAGGTATGGTCCCACGTATCTGGGACTTAATTTGCCCTTTTTCCCAAAACGCATTACTCCCTTCATGGGAGCTACTCTGAGGAACACTGAATCCCCAACTGAAAACTCTAAGGGTCTGTGCCGTGTATCAGCATAGCTTTTCTGGCGGCTCTAAGCTGTCTCTATCCTCTGGCGGATCTGCTGTATAGCTGCTGTGGTGTCTGCTACTAGATCTATCTGAAGTTCTAGTTCCTTCTGTTTTTTTT